>NC_080379.1:66796379-66948779 GCF_014773155.1 Arachis stenosperma
GAGGTAGGTTCGGCTAGTGGAGAAGAGGGGTTGTGTTGTGTGAAAAGGAAGTAGATGTAAGGGTATTTATAGGGAGAGGGGGGAGTTGTTCGGCTATTTAGGGTGGGAATGGGTGGGAAATTGGTTTTGAATTTTTTGAAGGTAGGTGGGGTTTATGGGGAAGAGTGGATGGATGTGAGTGGTGAAGGGGGTAATGGGAAGAGGAATTGAGGTGATTGGTGAAGGTTGTTGGGAAGTGTGACATGGGGAAGAGTGATCACAAAAGGATTAGGAGTAAGTGGAATATGTTAGGTGGGGATCCTATGGGGTCCACAGATCCTGAAGTGATCCTGTGGGGTCCACAGGTCCTGAGGTGTCAAGGAATTCCATCCCTGCACTAAATAGGCATGTAAAATGCCTTTGCACACCATTTTGGCGTTTAAACGCCGAGTGGTGCACATTTTGGGCGTTCAACGCCCATGTAAAGCATGTTTCTGGCGTTGAACGCCAGTTCATGCTTATTACTGGCGTTCAGTGCCAGTTTTTCCTCTCTGGGCACATTCCTGCGTTCAGCGCCAGAATGTTGCTTGTTTCTGGCGTTCACGCCAGAATGATGCTCTGTTATGGCGTTAAACGCCGGCCAGATGCATCTTACTGGCGTTGAACGCCAGCCTGTGCGTCCTCTAGGGTGAAAATTTTTTCTTTTGCTGTTTTTGATTCTGTTTTTAATTTTTATGATTTTTTTGTGACTCCTCATGATCATACCTAATAAAACACAAAATAACAATAAAATAGAATAAAATAAAAATTAGATAAATAAATTGGGTTGCCTCCCAACAGCGCTTCTTTAATGTCAATAGCTTGACAGTGGCTCTCATGGAGCCACAAGGTGATCAGGTCAATGTTGTATAGTCCCAACACCAAACTTAGAGTTTGGATATGGGGTCTTGACACCAAACTTAGAGTTTGGTTGTGGCCTCACGACACCAAACTTAGAGTTTGACTGTGTGGGCTCTTCTTGACTCTGAACTGAGAGAAGCTCTTCATGTTACTCTCTTTGTCACAGGGATGGCCATGTGCCTTAAACACAAGGTAGTCCCCATTCAATTGAAGGACTAATTCTCTTCTGTTGACATCTATCACAGCTCCTGCTGTGGCTAGGAAAGGTCTTCCAAGGATGATGCAATCATCCTCTTCCTTCCTAGTGTCTAAGATTATGAAATCAGCAGGGATGTAAAGCATCAACCTTTACTAACACGTCCTCTACTATTCCATAAGCTTGTCTCAATGACTTGTCTGCCAATTGTAATGAGAACAAGGCAGGTTGTACCTCAATGATCCCCAGCTTGTCCATTACAGAGAGTGGCATAAGATTTATCCCTGATCCCAGATCACATAGAGCTTTTTCAAAGCTCATGGTGCCTATGGTGCAAGGTATTAAGAACTTGCCAGGATCCTGTTTCTTTTGAGGTAGAATTTTCTGAATCCAAGTATCTAGTTCATTAATGAGCAAGGGAGGTTCACTTTCCCAAGTCTCATTACCAAATAACTTGGCATTCAGCTTCATGATAGCTCCTAAATATTGAGGAACTTGCTCTCCAGTCACATCTTCATCCTCTTCAGAGGAAGAATAGTCTTCAGAGCTCATGAATGGTAGAAGGAGATTTAATGGAATCTCTATGGTCTCTATATGAGCCTCAGATTCCTCTGGATCCTTAATAGGAACTCCTTCTTGCTTGAGGGACGTCCCAGGAGGTCTTCTTAGTAGAATTTTCGTCCTCCTCCTCCCTTGTGCATTCGGCCATATTGACTATGTCAATGCCTTGCACTCTCCTTTTGGATTCTCTTTTGTATTGCTTGGGAGAATACTGGGAGGAGTTTCAATGATTTTCTTACTTAGCTGGCCCACTTGTGCCTCCGATTTCTGATGGAGGATCTTGTTTCACTCATGAAACTGAAAGTGGTTTTGACAGATCAGAGACTAGATTGGCTAAATTAGAGGTGTTTTTGTCAGAATTCTCTGTCTGTTGCTGAGAAGATGATGGATATGCTTGCTATTGTTTAGCCTATTGCGTCCACCATTGTTAAAGCCTTGTTGAGGCTTTTGTTGATCCTTCCATGAGAAATTTGGATGATTTCTCCATGATGAGTTATAGGTGTATCCATAAGGTTCACCCATGTAATTAACCTCTGCCATGGCAGGGTTTCTCAGGATCATAAGCTTCTTCAGAAGCTGCCTCTCTAGTACTGTTGGATGCATGTTGCCATCCATTCAGATTTTGAGAGATCATGTTGACCTGTTGAGTCAACACTTTGTTCTGAGCCAATATGGCATTCAGAGCATCAATTTCAAGAACTCCTTTCTTCTGAGGTATCCCATTATTCACGGAATTCCTCTCAGAAGTGTACATGAATTGGTTTTTGCAACCATATCAATGAGTTCTTGAGCCTCTTCAGGTGTTTTCTTTAGGTGAATAGATCCACCTGCAGAATGGTCCAATGACATTTTCGAAATTCAGAGAGACCATAATAGAATATATCCAATGTGGTCCATTCTGAAAACATGTCAGATGACATCTTTTGGTCAGCTGCTTGTATCTTTCCCAGGCTTCATAGAGGGATTCACCATCTTTTTGTTTGAAGGTTTGAACATCCACTCTCAGCTTGCTCAGCTTTTGAGGAGGAAAGAATTTATCCAAGAAGGCAGTGACCAGCTTATCCCAGGAGTCCAGGCTATCCTTGGGTTGTGAATCCAACCATATTCTAGCTCTGTCTCTTACAGAAAAAGGGAAAAGCATGAGTCTGTAGACTTCAGGATCAACTCCATTCATCTTTACAGTCTCACAGATCTGCAAGAACTCAGTTAAAAACTGATAGGGATCTTCAGATGGAAGTCCATAAAACTTGCAGTTTTGTTGCATTAATGCAACTAGCTGAGGTTTCAGCTCAAAGTTGTTGGCTCCAATGGCAGGAATGGAGATGCTTCTTCCATCAAACTTGGACGTTGGCTTTGTGAAGTCACCAAGAATTCTCCTTGCATTATTATTATTTTCGGCTGCCATCTCCTTCTCTTGTTCGAAAATTTCTGAAAGGTTGTTTCTGGATTGTTGTAATTTAGCTTCTCTTAATTTTCTCTTCAAAGTCCTTTCAGGTTCTGGATCAATTTCGACAAGAGTGCCTTTATCCCTGTTCCTGCTCATATGAAAGAGAAGAAAACAGAAAAGAAAGAGGAACCCTCTATGTCACAGTATAGAGATTCCTTTATGTTAGTAGAAAAGAAAGGGAAGAAGAATCCAAACACAAGGGATATATTATGTTCGGATTTTTAGATGAAGAGGGGTGAAGAGAAGTGTTGGTAATTAATAAAATAGAAGAAGAAAAGAGAAAGAAATTTCGAAAATAATTTTTGAAAAAAGGGTTAGTAATTTTCAAAATTTAGAGATAAGATGTAATTAAAATTAAAATATGAAACATTTAGTTAATTAAAAAGAATTTTTGAAAAGAGAGAGAGATATTTTCGAAAATTGAAGAGGGAAAAGTAGTTAGGTGGTTTTGAAAAAGATAAGAGACAAACAAAAAGTTAGTTAGTTGGTTGAAAAAGATATTGAAATTAAATTTTAAAAAGATAAGAAGAAAAGAAGTTAGATTAGCTATTTTGAAATCAAGTTTTGAAAAATATAAAATTTTGAAAATAAGATAAAAAATAAGATAAAAGTTTTAAGAAAAAGATATTTTGAAAAAAAATTTAATTTTTAAAATGACTTAACTAACAAGAAACTACAAGATAAGATTCTAGAATTTAAAGATTGAACCTTTCTTAACAAGAAAGAAACAAACTTCAAATTTTTGAACCAATCACATTAATTGTTAGCTAATTTTCGAAAATTTGATATAAAGATAAGAAAAAGATTTTGAAAAATATTTTGAAAAAGATTTTTGAAATTTTTGAAAAATAGAACAAAATGAAAAAGATATGATTTTTGAAAAAGATTTTGAAAAGATAAGATTTTTAAAATTGAAATTTTGACTTGACTTGTAAGAAACAACTAATTTTGAAAATTTTTGACCAAGTTAATCCCAAAATTTCAAAATTTTGGAGGGAAATAAGGAAAGATATTTTTTTTTATTTTTGAATTTTTTAATTATAGAGAGAAAAACAACAAAAATACTCAATGCATGAAATTTTTAGATCAAAATAATGAATGCATGCAAGAATGCTATGAATGTCAAGATGAACACCAAGAACACTTTGAAGATCATGATGAACATCAAGAACATAATTTGAAAAATTTTTGATGCAAAGAAAACATGCAAGACACCAAACTTAGAAATCTTTAATGCATGGACTCTAACAAACGAAAAATGCATATGAAAAACACAATAACACAAAACAAGAAAACATCAAGATCAAACAAGAAGACTTACCAAGAACAACTTGAAGATCATGAAGAATACTATGAATGCATGAAATTTTCGAAAAATGCAAGAAAAATTTTTAAAGCATGCAATTGACACCAAACTTAAAAATTGACTCAAGACTCAAACAAGAAACACAAAATATTTTTGGTTTTTATGATTTTATGATTTTTTTGGATTTTTTTATTATTATTATTTTTTTTTTTCGAAAATAAAGTTTAGAAAAACGAAAAATAAAGAAAAATTTTGAAAAAGATTTTTGAAAAGAAAATTACCTAATCTGAGCAACAAGATGAACCGTCAGTTGTCCATACTCGAACAATCCCCGGCAACGACGCCAAAAACTTGGTGGACGAAATTGTGATCTATTGTCTTTGTACTTGTATGAAATTTAATAATTGTCTCTATTTGAAATCACAACTCCGTTCAACTAACCAGCAAGTGTACTGGGTCGTCCAAGTAATAAACCTTACGTGAGTAAGGGTCGATCCCACAGAGATTGTTGGTATGAAGCAAGCTATGGTCACCTTGTAAATATCAGTTAGGCAGATTAAATTGGGTTATGGTTTCGAAAATTAATAATAAAAAGAAAATAAAAGGGATAGAAATACTTATGTAAATAAATAGTGGGAATTTCAGATAGGTGTATGGAGATGCTGTGTTCCTCTTGAAACTCTACTTCACTACTCGCTCTTCCTTCAATCCTTCTTACTCCTTTCCATGGCAAGCTGTATGTAGGGCATCACTATCATCAATGGCTACTTTTAATCCTCTCGGGAAAATGGTCCTATGCGCTGTCACTGCACGGCTAATCGTCTGGAGGCATCACCCTTTATTGATAGCTACATCCCATCCTCTCAGTGAAAATGGTCCAAATACTCTGTCACAGCACGGCTAATCATCTGTCGGTTCTCAATCAGGTTGGAATAGAATCCATTGACTCTTTTGCGTTTGTCACTAACGCCCAGCCTTCAGAAGTTTGAAGCTCGTCACAGTCATTCAATACCGGAATCCTACTCGGAATACCACAGACAAGGTTAGACTTTCCGGATTCCCAGGATCCTACTCGGAATACCACAGACAAGGTTAGACTTTCCGGATCCTCATGAATGCCGCCATCTATCTAGCTTATACCACGAAAATTCTGTTGGGAATCTAAGAGATATGCGCCCGGCCTAAAGTAGAACGGAATGGTTGTCAATCACGCGCGTTCATAGGTGAGAATGATGATGAGTGTCACGGATCATCACATTCATCAAAGTGTTGTGCAACGTATATCTTGGAATAAGAATAAGAGAGAATTGAATAAAAGTAATAGTAATTGTATTGAAACTTGAGGTACAGCAGAGCTCCACACCCTTAATTTATGGTGTGCAGAAACTCCACCGTTGAAAATACATAAGTAAAAGGTTCAGGCATGGCCGAATGGCCAGCCCCCTGAATGATCAAGAGGCCGAATAATCAAAGGCTAAATAGTCAAGAGATTAAACTGTCAAAAGATGTCTAATACAATAGTTAAATGTTCTATTTATAATAAACTAGCTCCTAGGGTTTACATGAGTAAGTAATTGATGCATAAATCCACTTCCGGGGCCCACTTGGTGTATGTTTGGGCTGAGCTTGATCAATCCACGAGCTGAGGCTTCTCTTGCAGTTGAACTCCGAGTTATGACGTGTTTGGGCGTTCAACTCTGGATCATGACGTTTTTCTGGCGTTTAACTCCAGACAGCAGCATGTACTTGGCGTTCAACGCCATGTTACGTCGTCAATTTCCGAATGAAGTATAGACTATTATATATTGCTGGAAAGCTCTGGATGTCTACTTTCCAACGCCGTTGAGAGCGCGCCAATTGGAGTTCTGTAGCTCCAGAAAATCCATTTCGAGTGTAGGGAGGTCAGATTCCAACAGCATCAGCAGTCCTTTTGTCAGCCTTTTTCAGAGTTTTGCTCAAGTCCCTCAATTTCAGCCAGAAATTACCTGAAATCACAGAAAAACACACAAACTCATAGTAAAGTCCAGAAATGTGAATTTAACATAAAAACTAATGAAAACATCCCTAAAAGTAGCTTGAACTTACTAAAAACTACCTAAAAACAATGCCAAAAAGCGTATAAATTATCCGCTCATCATTAGTTTATTTTCTTTGCCATTTATATTTCTTGTCTAAAATCTCAAAAACCCCTAAATAACTCACAACCAATAACAAGACACTTTATTGTAATTCCTAGGGAGAACGACCCGAGGTTCAATACTTCGGTTTATAATTTTAGGGGTTTGTTTTAGTGAAAAACAATCTTTTGTATGAAAGGAATATTGTTGGTTTAGAAACTATACTTGCAACGAGAATTCATTTGTGAAATTCTAAACCGTTCAAAATTCGATCATCAAAATGGCGCTCTTGCTGGGGAATTGCAATGGTGTTATGTTATTGGTTATTGTACATATGTGATTAGTGTGAATAGCTTGATTTTTTTGCTTTTTGTTAGTATTTTCTAGTCTTTTTTGGTTTTCCTTATTTCTCTTTTGATTTTATTTTCCCTTTTTCTTGCTATCATGGATTCTCACTTTTGCTATGAGCTTGGTTACAATTATGTTGTAGGAAATGGGAGCTACAATGAAGATGTGTATCAAGGATGGGACAACCAAAGGTGGGAGGAGCCATGTGAATATGACCAATCCTCATGGCAACAACCTCCACCAATGCACTATGAAGAAGAGCCATTCTATGATGCATACCAATCCAATGGCTATGGTGAATCTCCATGTGACTTTCAAGAACCACCACCATATGCCTATGATCCATACCCTCAACATAACCCTCAACCAGACTCACAAGCCCCTTACCACCAAACACCTCCATATGACCCTAATCCATATCCTTCATACCAACCACCTTTTGAGCCATATGAACCACACATGGAAGCATCCCAATATCACCACTTTCAAGAGCCAACTCCATACCATGACCAAGATGAACCACCTCTAATGCACACAAATTTTCAACCACAAGATGAATACTATTTCCACCACAACCTCCCATGGAAGAATACTCATATCCTTCAATCCAAGAGCCCTATAACCCTACTCATGATATCCAAGAGGAACAAGAGTCAAGGGATCATCTCAAGGAAGCATTGGATAAATTTCAAGCAACCATGGAGTGTGTTGTGCAACAAGTGGAAAAAGTGGAGAACATTGAACCACCACAACTCTACCAAGATGAACTACCTTCCTACTATGAAACCTTCTCCCAAATTGATGAATCCTTCCACCGACCCCAATCTCTAATGGATGAAACCCTTGGTGTTCTTGTTCAAGGGCAAGAAGAGATGAAATGGGATATGCAAAATTTTATGGCCGCCTTGGATGTGGTAACAAATCAATTAGCCTCCCAATACTTGAACACTCAAGAAACTCCCACGGCTACATGTGTAGAATTAAATGAAGAACATAGCATGAAAGAGAGATTGGAAACTCCGGTGGGGAATGAAGGAAGTTGTTTTGTGTTGGAACAATTGTAGGAAGCTAAGATTATCGAAGAAAAGGAAGAAATGGTTGAAGACTTAGGAGATGCGGAACCCCCATGGGAACCTAAAGTTAAAGAAAACCCCTCCAAGAAGATTGAAGTTGATGTTGAGGAGGAATGTGCACAACCTCCAAGGCATATCCCATATGAAGACTTGGAAGGAATGGAGCAAGAGTTGAGTTCCCTTGGAGATGAAGATCAAGCATCAAATCCTAATGGTGGTGAATCCTTTGAACTTGTAGAACCTTCTCCTAATGAAGAGAGCGATGTGGAGGTAGATTTCTCTCAACCTCCCATCTATGATTTGAGTGACGGAGAAGAGTTAGATAAAATTGATGAACAAAGGATTGAATTTGAAAAATCTTACGAAGAGGTGGAAGTCCTTAGAAAAAGAGGAACAAGAGTTGAGTACGCTTTATCAAGATCTTTGGAAGCTTCTTTGCCTAGGTTGTCATCTATTCCTTCACTTGAGTGGGAAAAACTCATTTCTATTAGCTTCATTGTCCCACTTGAGTATGGTTTGCTTGAAACGGATGGTCAACTTAGGATGATTTGTGGGATAAAGCGTAAGAGAAGAATGTTTAGTGGATGGCGTTGTAAGTCAAGGCTAATTTTGGTTGATACTTCAAGGCTTAGATGTAAGGGTTGGGCTAGTGCTCAATTGAATGGGTCTAAAAGGGGAGTTTGGTACCACCTTGAGAATTCATCTTGCTTACCACCCGAATGGATTAATGATGATCAACTTCAAGACGGTGGTGAAAACAAAGTGTGGGATCCCGGATCACAAGATGAGGACCAATTTTGGGAGCCCCAAGTTTGTGAAGAACCCCATCAACACTTGGTGCAACAAATAAGAAATCTTGGGGCACACTGAAAAACCAAGCATTGGTGGGAGTTCCAAGATGAATACAAGCACAAGCCACCTTGAAAGGAGCTCTCCATAAGTCCAACTTAAGGACAATAAACAAAGTGCTAGGTGGGAGACACCCCACCATGGTAAATTCTTTTCATTTTCTCTTTTTGTACATATTGATTAGTTTAAATTCATGTTTTTGGTTGATTTGTTGAGTTTGATTGGTAGTATAATATGTTAAATAAGGTTTTATGGCGTTTTGGTAGCTGTTTGGAGGTTTAAAATGCTTAGATTGGTGCAAAAAAAAACAAAGAAAAATTTTGAAAAATAGAGCACCATCCGCGCGTACGCGCACTGCACGCGTACGCGTGCATCAATCATTTTTTCCTACCAACGCGACTGCGCACATGACGCGCACGCGTGGATTGAGAAGTTCCACCTTCCATCCAGAGACCCGAGAGTTAGGCCTGCACTGTGTGAAAATTGGGCCTAAGGTACAAACCAATTCACGCGTACGCACACCTGCCGCGTACGCGCCACTCTCGGAATAATCCATTGATGCGTACGCGTCGTATCCATTGCACCATCCTTTTTTCTCCTCTTTCCATTTCTTTCCCTTTGCTTTCTTCTTTCCTTCTTCTACCCCTCATCCAACACTTCCAAACACCATTGATAACCATTTATTTAGTTAACTAATTAGTTATTTAGTTAGTTAATTAGTTATTTTTTGTTAATTTTTATTTTATTTTCTCTTTTTCATTGTAAGTGTTGGATTGTTATTCTTGTTTACCATTAATTATTGCTGAGTATTAAAAAGGGATGTTATCTTAACATCATTATGTTTACAATCTTTGTTGGATTCTATTGTTGAGGTTATATTTTGCTACTTGGTTTTGAGTTTTTTCATGCTTACCTTTTAAGAATTGTAAAACCCGGTTAATTAACGGCTAATTAACCCATAAATGAGAATTTATTCTAGAAAGCCTAAAATGTGTTTTTTATGGCTAAATGTGATAGAGGAGACTGAGACGAGAATTTTGGTACCAATTTTATAGAATTCGGACCAAGATTGGACCGAACGGGCCAAACCGGGCCAACCGGACCCAAAGTGGGCCCTTGGCCCAACATAACTTAACCAAAACCCTAGTTTTCAGCACTCTCTCTCCTCACAACACACTCAAACACGCTGAATTGAAGAGAGGGGAGGAAGAACACTCTCTCTCAAGTTCTTTCTCTCACTTGATCTTCAAACCACCATAACTTTTGATCTAGAGCTCCGATTGCCGCTCCGTTTGTGGCCACGCGTTCACCGCGGAGAGCTCTACAAAACCCATACAATCAATCTTGAGGTAAGCCACGTGTTACTGTTCGAAATCTCAGCCCTTATTTTCGAGTTTCATGGGTGAAATGTTGAGATTTTGGGTTCTTTGATGTTATAGGACCAAACTCTCTTGAAGGAGAAGGTTAATCTTGTCTCCTTGGACCTTGGGTGTGGTAAGATTCTCAACCCTAGTATATTTTGTTGTTTTATGATGCTTGGGTTTTGAGATGTTATGTATGGGTATGGTGGTTGTGGCTTAGGTTGTGTATGTGTGGATATTGGAGCTTGATTGGTGATTTTGAAAAGCTTAGAAAGGGTTTGGTGGTGAAAAATCTGTTCTTGGAGGTATTGAGGCCTTGAGAGCTTGTGGATATTTGGTTTGGAAGTGCTCCGGTGGAGCTTGGGAAAATCGGCTAAGGTATGGTTTCGGTTTCCCGTATCTAATATGTAATGTGGTAGGAAATACTTAGGCTAGAGGCCCTAAGATAGGCATTGAATGGTTGATGTTGTTAAATGATTGAGATATATGATGTGGTCATATATGTGATGATGATTATTGATGCCTTAATGGTATGATGTGTGAGAAGTATGCATGTTGTGATATATGCTTGATGATTGGTTATGGTTGAATTGTGGGTTGAACCATGTTGATGGTGAATATGATATTGATTATGTATAATGATGGTTAATTAGAATTGGTGTTGTTGAAAATTGGCATGAGGAATAGTATATGATATGTCAATATGTTTGGGTTTGAGCCACTTGGGTGAAGTAGGGTAAAATGATGAGATAGTGATTTTGGTAAATTGTGATAATGTGTCAATGTGTGAGTTGAGGAGGCTTGACGTTGAATTTGACATATTTTGATTGATTTCAAAGAAAAGGGGATGAAATTGGCATGTTTTGATTGATTTTGAAAAGAGTTAAAAATGGTTTGTTTTGAAAATGGCATATTGTGGTTTTGTATGAAAATATGGTTTTTGGGCATACTTTGACGGGACATAACTTGGACTACGGATCTCCAATTTGTACCAAATCTGTTTAGAAATGAAATTGGATCCGGGATGTCCATACCGTTCGAAGAACGGGTGAAAAACGATTTAAAATGAGGAAGTTATGTCCGTTGGAAGATTGGGGTGTAAATCTGTGAAATTCTGCAGCTTTTAACATAGGAAATTTTTAGCAGAATGACCCCTTGCGCGTGGGCGCACCTGGCGCGTACGCGCCGATCTTCCGAGAAGTGCCATCCACGCGTACGCGTGATGTGCGCGGGCGTGCCGATTGTGCTGCACCCAATGCCCAGCCATTTTCCAGAGAGTTATGCCAGAACTGTGCCAGTGTTGTGCCTGGGGCACGAGAACACCCGCGCGTACGCGTGGTTGCCGCGTGCGCGTCGATTGGCAAATTTGTAATCCACGCGTTAGCGTGCCTGACGCTTGCGCGTCGATGAGTTTTTGAGGCCATCCACGCGTGCGCGTGGAGTGCGCGTACGCGTGCCCTGTTTTCATCCCAAAGTTGATTTTTGAGTTTTAAAAGCCAAATCTCATACTTCTAAGCCTCCGATCTCACCATTTATGTCTTAAATCATTATGACATGCCTAGCTATTAGAAAGGGGCTAGTGAATGAGGTAACTTGCGAGTGAAGCAAGGGAAAAATGAATGATCAATGAGGATCAAGATGATTATGTGAGATGCGGAGGATGGTGGTGGAAGTGCTTGTTATGCCATGGGCCGAAAGGCTGTAATTGTTAATGAAATGGCTGGTTATGGATTTAACCGTGAGCTGGAATAGCTGTGTATGCTATGAATAATGGCTGGTTATGGATTTAACCGTGAGCCGGAATAGCTGTGTATGCTATGAATATTGGCTGGTTCTGGACTGAACCGTGAGCTGGATGGCTGATATGGATGTTGATCCATGGATGAGGATTCATGCATGTTTATGCTGAATTATTGATAATTGTGATTTGGACTTCCACTATCTGAGATACGAGTTTCCCTGGGTAGTAGCAGTGGCTAGCCACCACGTGCTCCAGGTTGAGACTTGATACTCTGGTGACCCTATGTCGTAAGTGTGGCTGGGCACTGTGAAAGACCCGGATGAGCTCGCCCCCGAAATATTCACCAGTGAGGGTGATGGATATGGATCATGTTTATGATCAAGTTTATAACGAGTATAACTCGAGTTGGGGATGCGCGACAGAGGGACAGTCCAATGGTTAGCGACCAGGACTTGTTGGGTTGGCTCTATAACCGACAAGATGATATCATCGGCCACTAGGGACAGGCATTCATCATATGGATACTATGTGAATTGTTTGAGATTGCCTATTTGACTGCATATTACTTGCTAATTGTCTAAATGTCTTAACTACTTTTATTTGTATATTCTTTGTCTGATATAATTGTGTTTGCTATAATATACTCCTGCTGGTGGTTGGGAGGTTTGAAGGAATTGGAAAGGGAAGTATTAGTTAGACTGAAGAATCTTTAGTCAGATGCCCTTATATGGTTTAGCTTGTTTATAAGCTTGATATTATCTGGAGGAAGTTCTAGGATTGCCTTTGGCTTTCCTCTATTATTATGTATTATATATGTGGAAGTTGTTACCATGCTGGGGACCTCTGGTTCTCACCCATGCGGATTTTGTGGTTTTCAGATGCAGGACGTGAGGTTTCCCGCTGAGGCGTGCTGGAGACTTCTAGATTTGCGAAGATCCTTTGTTCTCGGGACTATGTTTTGGGTTTATATGTTTTGCTTAGATACTTTATCTCCATTAAAAAATACAAACTGTGATGACTCCTCCTATGGGAGATTTTGGAGAATAGGTTTTCTGTTTTTGTGTCCCTTTGGGTTTCCTTTGGGGTTTTCATTATTCTATCATATGTATATATTGCTATGCTCGGACCGGTTATCTTCGCAGCCGGATCTTGAGTCTTGATATTCATGTTTTTTACACTCCTTTGTATATATAATCTCACGTTGGTTTACCCTGGTTCGTTACGTTATCGATCGGAGTGTTGCGCTTTTGAGTTGCGATTTTGTTTACCCCTTCTTCTACAAAGGCTCCTAGTTATAATCAATCATTCATACTACTATATGTACTAAATTTTTATTTTTAGAGGTCGTAATACCTTGCCATCTCCGAATTATGACTTAAGCATAAGGCTCTGTATGGTAGGGTGTTACATTATGGTATCAGAGCAGTTCGTTCCTGTAGAGCCTGAGGGATGGACTGACTATGCTTCTGTGCATTCTCTGTGTGTGTGTTATGTGCCATTAGTATATCTGCTTGATATAATTGGCATAACGTTCATGTGCATGCATTTGGAACTTTGAAGCACTAGACTTCCGATATTGAGACTGATCAACTTAATATCGATTGTTTGGTGTGTATTAGAACCAGATGGCGCCTCGTGGATGAGGTAGAGGTAGTGTGAGAGGTCGTACGAATGCTCGTGCGCCGGAGAATAACTCGAATAACCCGGTAGACCTTATGGCGGTATTGGAGAACATGGCTGCGGCTTTGTGGGCCACTGCAGAGGCTCTTGGACAACAGATGAGCAACCATGGCAACGACGGAAATGGAGCTCAGGGACCAATAGAGATCAGAACTTCCGTTGTGTTGGTGAACAAGTGTGGGGTTGCTGAAGAGTATGTGAAGAAGGCAGCTGCTGAGAGAGGGAGTCACAAGGGGTCATTCCCACGGAACCGAGAGAAGAGCTTTGCACCTAGAGGTCCGCCTTTCTAGCGGGGAGGCTCTTTTAGGAGGCCCAATAACAACAACTCCCAAGGAAAAAGGTTTGGGAAGCAGCCACAGAATGAGCAAGCTTGCGCTAGGTGTGGAAGTCACCATCCGGGAGCACCATGCAAGGCCGGATGGGGTGTGTGCTACAACTGTGGAAAGGCAGGACATAAGCTCCCATGGTGTCCGGAGCGGCAGAAGCAGGGTGCTGGGAAAGCACAACAAACTGGTCGGGTGTTCACCACTTCAGCTATAGGTGCTGAGGGATCCGAGACGCTTAATCGAGGTAACTGTGAAATGGCTGGTCAAACTTTAAATGCTTTATTTGATTCGGGAGCATCGCATTCATTCATTGCATTTGAGAAAGCCCATGAGTTAGGATTGAAGATTGCAACTTTAGGTTATGACCTAAAGGTGTATAATGCTACCCATGAGGCCATGGTAACTAGGCTAGGATGCCCGAAAGTTTCCTTTAGGTTCAAGCAGCGTGATTTTGTTCATAATTTAATCTGCTTACCGATGATCGGTCTTGATCTTATCTTGGGATTGGACTGGTTATCTAAGAACCATGTTCTGCCTGATTGTTCTACAAAGTCGGTGTACTTTATGCCGGAAGATACAGAAGGGCCGGTCGTGGTGAATAATTATTACTTGAATTCGATGATGGTGAACTGTTCCGGAACCGAATGTCAGGGTATCATGTTGTTAACCGCGGGCGTTTCGGGAGATGATCAAAGGTTGGAACAGATTCCGGTTGTGTGTGAGTTTCCGGAAGTGTTTCCCGATGATATTGATGAGTTTCCACCCAACTGAGAGGTTGAGTTTGCTATTGAGTTGGTGCCCGGGGCGGGACCAATCTCAAGTGCTCCTTATAGGATGTCACCGTTAGAGATGAATGAGCTAAAGTCTCAGTTAGAGGATTTGTTGGGAAAGAATTTTATACGGCCAAGTGTCTCTCCGTGGGGTGCTCCAGTGTTACTGGTGAAGAAGAAGGATGGGAGTATGCGGCTCTGTGTGGATTACAGGCAGTTGAACAAGGTTACAATAAAGAATAAGTACCCATTGCCGAGAATTGATGATCTCATGGATCAGTTACAAGGAGCTGGAGTTTTCTCTAAGATTGATTTGCGACTCGGTTATCACCAGATAAGGGTGAGGGGTGAGGATATCCCTAAGACCGCTTTCAGAACTCGTTATGGTCATTACGAGTATACTGTGATGTCCTTTGGGTTGACGAACGCTCCTGCGATATTCATGGATTACATGAATAGAGTTTTCCGTCCGTTTCTGGATAAATTCGTTGTTGTCCTCATCGATGACATACTAATTTATTCCAAGACCGAAGAAGAGCATGCGGAACACTTGAGGACCGTGTTGCAGATTCTAAAGGAGAAGAAACTCTATGCAAAACTGTCTAAGTGTGAGTTTTGGAAGAGTGAGGTGAAGTTTTTGGGTCACGTGGTGAGTAAGAAGGGAATAGCCGTAGATCCAACTAAGGTGGAGGCTGTGATGGATTGGAAACAACCAACCACCGTAACAGAGATAAGAAGTTTTCTGGGTTTAGCTGGCTATTACCGAAGGTTTATCAAAGGCTTTTCACAGATAGCTTTGCCAATGACAAAGTTAACCCGCAAAGACACTCTGTTTGTTTGGACTCCTGAGTGCGAGGAGAGCTTTCAGACATTGAAGAAAAAGTTGACTACTGCACCTGTGTTGGTGTTACCCGAGCCGAACGAGCCTTTTGAGGTTTATTGTGATGCCTCATTGAAGGGTTTAGGGTGCGTGCTGATGCAGCACCATAATGTGGTGGCGTATGCCTCACGACAGTTGAGACCTCATGAAGTTAGTTACCCTACGCACGATTTGGAGCTCGTTGCGGTTGTGTTTGCCTTGAAGGTATGGAGACATTATCTCTATGGGGTTAAGTTCCAAGTTTTCTCTGATCATAAGAGCTTGAAGTACCTCTTTGATAAGAAAGAGCTTAATATGAGGCAGAGAAGGTGGATGGAATTGTTGAAGGATTACGACTTTGAGTTACATTACCATCCGGGAAAGGTGAATGTAGTGGCGGATGCATTAAGTCGGAAGTCATTATATGCGGCTTGGATGATGCTTCAAGAGGAGAAGTTGCTCAAAGGATTCGAGAGTCTTAAAATTGGTGCTCGAGAAGTATCCGGAACTTTGTGTTTGAGCCGACTAGAAATCTCAAGTGACTTTAAGTCCGAACTTCTAAAGGCTCATCAAGATGATGAAGCGTATGGAAAGTGTTACCGGCCATTGAGCAAGGAAAACAGTGGAGAGTGTCGGAAGAAAAAGATGGGTTATGGAGATTCAAGGGTAGAATCATTGTGCCCGAATGTTGGCACTTTGAGGCAAGATATCTTAAAGGAGGCACACAAAAGCGGATTCTCCATTCACCCGGGAAGTACTAAGATGTACCATGATTTAAAGGTGATGTTTTGGTGGCCGAGTATGAAGAATGATGTGGCGGAGTATGTTTCAAAGTGCTTAACTTGTCAAAAGGTAAAGATTGAACATCAAAGACCTTCCGGGATGTTGCAACCTTTAGAGATTCCACAATGGAAGTGGGAAAGCATTGCAATGGACTTTGTGTCGGGATTGCCAAGGACTAGAGCTGGTTTTGATGCTATTTGGGTGATTGTGGACCGACTGACGAAGTCAGCTCACTTTTTGCCCATTCGTATGACTTACACCCTAGAGGAGCTAGCACGGTTATACATAAAGGAGATTTTGAGACTTCATGGTGTACCTGCTACTATAATCTCTGATAGAGATCCTCGTTTTACTTCAAGGTTTTGGGGTGCATTTCAGAAGGCTTTTGGAACCCGATTAAGCTTGAGCACGGCTTACCATCCTCAAACAGATGGCCAATCTGAGAGGACGATCCAAACACTAGAGGATATGTTGAGAGCTTGTGTTTTGGACCAACCGGCGAGTTGGGATCGGTATATGCCATTGGTGGAGTTTGCATACAATAATAGTTATCATGCGAGCATCGGAATGGCTCCGTATGAGGCCTTGTATGGGAGAAAATGTCAATCTCCGCTATGTTGGTATGAAGCTGGAGAGAAAAGCTTGTTGGGGCCGGAAATGATAGCGGAGACTACTGAACAAGTCAAGAAAATCCGTGATAGGATGCTTACGGCACAGAGTCGTCAAAAGAGTTATGCCGATCAAAGGCGAAAGCCCTTAGAATTTGAGGAAGGAGACCATGTTTTCCTTAAGGTTACTCCGACTACAGGAGTAGGTAGGGCGATTAAAGCAAAGAAGTTGAATCCTCGATACATTGGTCCATTTCAGATCCTAGGGAGGATTGGACCGGTGGCGTATCGGATGGCTCTACCACCTCATCTTTTGAATCTGCACGACGTGTTTCATGTGTCGCAGCTTCGGAAGTACACTCCTAATGCTAGCCATGTGTTAGAACCTGAGTCGGTTCAGTTAAGGGAAGATTTGACGCTTCCAGTGGCTCCGGTCAGAATTGATGATTGATGAGCGGATAATTTGTACGCTTTTTGGCATTGTTTTTAGTATGTTTTTAGTATATTTAGTTGAGTTTTTAGTATATTTTTATTAGTTTTTAGTTAAAATTCACTTTTCTGGACTTTACTATGAGTTTGTGTATTTTTCTGTGATTTCAGGTATTTTTTGGCTGAAATTGAGGGACCTGAGCAAAAATCTGATCCAGAGACTGAAAAGGACTGCAGATGCTGTTGGATTCTGACCTCCCTTCACTCGAAGTGGATTTTCTGGAGCTACAAAGGCCCAATTGGCGCGCTCTCAACGGCGTTGGAAAGTAGACATCCTGGGCTTTCCAGCAATATATGATAGTTCATACTTTGCCCAAGATTTGATGGCCGAAACCGGCGTTCAAAGTCACCTTCAGATTTCCCAGCGTTAAACGCCGGAACTGGCACCAAAGTGGGAGTTAAACGCCCAAACTGGCATAAAAGCTGGCGTTTAACTCCAAGAAGAGTCTCTACACGAAAATGCTTCAATGCTCAGCCCAAGCACACACCAAGTGGGCCCGGAAGTGGATTTTTATGTCATTTGCTCATCTTTGTAATTCTTAAGCTACTAGTTCCCTATAAATAGGACCTTTTGCTATTGAATTAGACGTCTTGGAATCTTGGTAGCTATCTTTAGTCTTATGCTATCTTAGATCATGGGGCTGGCCTCACGGCCATGCCTAGACCTTGTTCTTATGTATTTTCAACGGTGGAGTTTCTACACACCATAGATTAAGGTGTGGAGCTCTGCTGTACCTCGAGTATTAATGCAATTACTATTGTTCTTCTATTCAATTCAGCTTGTTCTTATTCTAAGATATCACTTGTTCTTCAACTTGATGAATGTGATGATCCGTGACACTCATCATCATTCTCACCTATTAACGTGTGACTGACAACCACCTCCGTTCTACCTTAGATTGAGTGAATATCTCTTGGATTCCTGATACACGACGAATGGTTGATCGCCTGACAACCGAGCCAGCCATTCCGTGAGATCAGAGTCTTCGTGGTATAGGCTAGAACTGATGGCGGCATTCAAGAGAATCCGGAAGGTCTAAACCTTGTCTGTGGTATTCTGAGTAGGATTCAATGATTGAATGACTGTGACGTGCTTCAAACTCGCGATTGTGGGGCGTTAGTGACAGACGCAAAAGAATCACTGGATTCTATTCCGACATGATCGAGAACCGACAGCTGGATAGCCGTGCTGTGACAGGGTGCGTTGAACATTTTCACTGAGAGGATGGAAGGTAGCCACTGACAACGGTGAAACCCTTGCATAATGCTTGCCATGGAAAGGAGTAAGAAGGATTGGATGAAGACAGTAGGAAAGCAGAGAGACGGAAGGGACAAAGCATCTCCATTCGCTTATCTGAAATTCCCACCAATGAATTGCATAAGTATCTCTATCTTTATCTTTATGTTTTATTCATCATCTATACCCATTTGAGTCTGCCTGACTGAGATTTACAAGGTGACCATAGCTTGCTTCATACCAACAATCTCCGTGGGATCGACCCTTACTCGCGTAAGGTTTATTACTTGGACGACCCAGTGCACTTGCTGGTTAGTTGTGCGAAGTTGTGTTTATGCCATGGTATTGAGCACCAAATTTTTGGGGCCATTACTAGGGATTATTTGAGTTGTGAAAAGAAGTGATCACAATTTCGCATACAAAGTTTTTGGCGCCGTTGCCGGGGATTGTTTCGAGTGTGGACAACTGACGGTTCATCTTGTTGCTTAGATTAGGTTTTTTTCAGAGTTCTTAAGAATGAATTCTAGTGTTTCAAGGTGATGTTCTTATCATCACCAAAGCTGATTGATTCTCATCAATTTAGCTCTTGAATGCAATGTCCTGCTGAAGCTTGGCTATCCATGTCTAATTCCTTTAGACTGAAGCTTTAGACTAACATTGCATGATTCCTGGAATTCTCATTAAGAATTTTGATACCTTTATTTTCTTTTCCACTTAATTTTCAAAAAAAAAAATCAAAAAAATTATAAAAATCATAAAAACCAAAAATATTTTATGTTTCTTGTCAAGTCTAATGTCTCATTTTAAGTTTGGTGTCTTGCATGCATTGTTTATTTGATCTTGGTTCTATTTTCAAGTCAATAGTACAGGGAACTGAAGATTCAGAACATGCAGCAGAGGAATTACACAGAAAAAGCTGGGCGTTCAAAACGCCCAGTGAAGAAGGACAGACTGGCGTTTAAACGCCAGCCAGGGTGCCTGGTTGGGTGTTTAACGCCCAAAAAGGTAGAGCATTGGGCGTTAAACGCCAGAATGTGCACCATTCTGGGCGTTTAACGCCAGGATGGCACAAGAGGGAAGATTCTGTTTTTAATGCAAATTTTTTCAAGTTTTCAAAGTTTTTCAAAATCAAATCTTTTTCAAATCAAATCTTTTCAATCAAATCTTTTTCAAAGTCAATTTCTTTCCTTTTTCAAAGATACTTGCTAACAATTAATGATTTGATTGAACAATTCAAGTATGTTGCCTTTTCTGTTGAGAAAGGTTTAATGTTTGAATCATATCTTTTCTTGTTAGGCAAGTCATTAATTTTTAAAATCAAATCTTTTTAAAATTATTTTCAAATCATATCTTTTCAATCATATCTTTTTGATTTATAATTTCAAAATCTTTTTTTCAAAAATCACTTGATTTCTTCTCCATTCTTAGTTTTCGAAAATCAATTCAAGTTTTTCAAAATGTTTTTAAAATCTTTTTAACTTAATCTCTTCCCCTCTTCTCACATCCTTCTATTTATGGAGTACCACTCCTCCTCAATGCACAATTCCAACTCTATCTCACTAAGTTCGAATTCTTCTACCTCTTCCTTCTATTTTTCTGTTCCTCTGACACCTCAAGGAATCTCTATACTATGACATAGAGGATTCCATATTTTCTTGTTCTCTTCTCTTTCATATGAGCAGGAACAAAGACAAAGGCATTCTTGTTGAAGCTGACCCTGAACCTGAAAGGACCTTGAAGCGAAAGCTAAGAGAAGCTAAGGCACAACTCTCTGTAGAGGACCTAACAGAAATCTTCAAAGAAGAAGAACCCATGGCAGCCGAAAACAACAACAATGCCAACAATGCAAGGAAGGTGCTGGGTGACTTTACTGCACCTACTCCCGACTTCTATGGGAGAAGCATCTCTATCCCTGCCATTGGAGCAAACAACTTTGAGCTTAAGCCTCAATTAGTTTCTCTAATGCAACAGAATTGCAAGTTCCATGGACTTCCATTGGAAGATCCTCATCAGTTCTTAGCTGAATTCTTGCAAATCTGTGACACTGTCAAGACTAATGGGGTTGACCCTGAGGTCTACAGACTTATGCTATTCCCTTTTGCTGTAAGAGACAGAGCTAGGACATGGTTGGACTCACAACCTAAAGAAAGCCTGAACTCTTGGAAAAAGCTAGTCAATGCCTTTTTGGCAAAGTTCTTTCCACCTCAAAAATTGAGTAAGCTTAGAGTGGAAGTCCAAACCTTCAGACAGAAGGAAGGTGAATCCCTCTATGAAGCTTGGGAAAGATACAAACAATTGATCAGAAAATGTCCTTCTGACATGCTTTCTGAATGGAGCATCATAGGTATTTTCTATGATGGTCTCTCTGAACTGTCCAAGATGTCTTTGGATAGCTCTGTTGGAGGATCTCTTCATCTGAAGAAGACGCCTGCAGAAGCTCAAGAACTAATTGAAATGGTTGCAAATAACCAATTCATGTACACTTCTGAAAGGAATCCTGTGAACAATGGGACAAATCAGAAGAAAGGAGTTCTTGAGATTGATACTCTGAATGCCATATTGGCTCAGAACAAGATATTGACTCAGCAAGTCAATTTGATTTCTCAAAGTCTGACTGGAATGCAAAATGCACCAAGTAGTACTAAGGATGCTTCATCTGAAGAAGCTTATGATCCTGAGAACCCTTCAATGGAAGAGGTGAATTACATGGGAGAACCCTATGGAAACACCTATAATTCTTCATGGAGAAATCATCCAAATCTCTCATGGAAGGATCAACAGAGACCTCAACAAGGTTTCAATAATAATAGTGGTGGAAGAAACAGGTTTAGCAATGGCAAGCCTTTTCCATCATCTTCTCAGCAACAGACAGAGAATTCTAAGCAGAACCACTCTGACTTAGCAACCATGGTCTCTGATCTAATCAAAACCACTCAAAGTTTCATGACTGAAACAAGGTCCTCCATTAGGAATTTGGAGGCACAAGTGGGACAGCTGAGCAAGAAAATTACTGAACTCCCTCCTAGTACTCTTCCAAGCAATACAGAAGAAAATCCAAAAGGAGAGTGCAAGGCCATCAACATGGCCGAATTTGGAGAGGAAGGAGAGGCAGTGAACGCCACTGAGGAAGACCTCAATGGACGTCCACTGGCCTCCAATGAGTTCCCTAATGAGGAACCATGGGAATCTGAGGTTCACATTGAGACCATAGAGATTCCATTGGACTTACTTCTGCCATTCATGAGCTCTGATGAGTATTCTTCCTCTGAAGAGGATGAGTATGTCACTGAAGAGCAAGTTGCTAAATACCTTGGAGCAATCATGAAGCTAAATGACAAGTTATTTGGTAATGAGACTTGGGAGAACGAACCTCCTTTGCTCACCAAAGAACTGGATGACTTGTCTAGGCAGAAATTACCTCAAAAGAGACAAGATCCTGGGAAGTTTTCAATATCTTGTACCATAGGCACCATGACCTTCAAGAAGGCTCTGTGTGACTTAGGGTCAAGTGTAAATCTCATGCCTCTCTCTGTAATGGAGAAGCTAGGGATCTTTGAGTTACAAGCTGCAAGAATCTCACTAGAGATGGCAGACAATTCAAGAAAACAAGCTTATGGACTTGTAGAGGATGTTTTGGTGAAGATTGAAGACCATTACATCCCTGCTGATTTCATAGTCCTAGAGACTGGGAAGTGCATGGATGAATCCATCATCCTTGGCAGACCCTTCCTAGCCACAGCAAAGGCTGTGATTGATGTTGACAGAGGTGAACTAATCATTCAAGTGAATGAAGAATCCTTTGTGTTTAAGGCTCAAGGATATCCCTCTGTCACCATGGAGAGAAAGCTTGAAGAGCTTCTCTCAAAACAGAGCCAAACAGAGCCCCCACAGTCAAACTCTAAGTTTGGTGTTGGGAGGTTCCAACATTGCTCTGAGTATCTGTGAGGCTCCATGAGAGCCCTCTGTCAAGCTACTGACATTAAAGAAGCGCTTGTTGGGAGGCAACCCAATGTTATATTTTATCTATTTTTCTTTGTTATTTTATGTTTTCTGTAGGTTGATGATCATGAGAAGTCACAAAACAAATTGAAAAAGCAAAAACAGAATAAAAACAGGAAGAAAAACAGCACACCCTGGAGGAAGATCTTGCTGGCGTTTAAACGCCAATAAGGGTAGCAGTTAGGCGTTTAACGCCCAGTCTGGCACCATTCTGGGCGTTTAACGCCAGAAAGGGGCACCAGACTGGCGTTAAACGCTAGAAAAGGGCAAGAAGCTGGCGTTAAACGCCAGAAATAGGCACCAGCCCGGCGTTTAACGCCAGAATTGGCACAAAGTGCATTTTTGCACGCCACTTGGTGCAAGGATGACTTTTCCTTGACACCTCAGGATCTGTGGACCCCACAGGATCCCCACCTACACCACCACCCTCTCTCTTCTTCACCACTCACATCCATCCTTCATAAAACCCCACCTATCTCACCATTCAAATTCAAACCACTTTCCCTCCCAAACCCACCCATAATGGCCGAACCCTACCACTCTCTTCACCCCTATATAAACCCATCTTCACTCCTTCATTTTCACACACACTAAACACTACTTCTTTCCCTTTTGGCTGAACCACAAAGCCATCTCCCTCTCCTCCATTTCTTCTTCTTCTACTCTCTTCTTTCTTCTTTTGCTCGAGGACGAGCAAACCTTTTAAGTTTGGTGTGGTAAAAGTATTGCTTTTTGTTTTTCCATAACCATTTATGGCATCCAAGGCCGGAGAAACCTCTAGAAAGAGGAAAGGGAAGGCAAAAGCTTCCACCTCCGAGTCATGGGAGATGGAGAGATTCATCTCAAGGGTGCATCAAGACCACTTCTATGAAGTTGTGGCCTTGAAGAAGGTGATCCCCGAGGTCCCTTTCAAACTCAAAAAGAGTGAATATCCGGAGATCCGACATGAGATTCGAAGAAGAGGTTGGGAAGTTCTTACCTACCCCATTCAACAAGTCAGAATCTTAATGGTTCAAGAGTTCTATACCAATGCATGGATCACCAAGAACCATGATCAAAGTGTGAACCCGGATCCAAAGAATTGGCTTACAATGGTTCGGGAGAAATACTTAGATTTTAGTCCGGAAAATGTAAGGTTGGCATTCAACTTGCCCATGATGTAAGAAGATGAACATCCTTACACTAGAAGGGTCAACTTTGATCAAAGATTGGACCAAGTCCTCATAGACATTTGTGAAGAGGGCGCCTAATGGAAGAGAGATTCAAAAGGGAAGCCGGTTCAATTGAGAAGGCATGACCTCAAGCCCGTGGCTAGAGGATGGTTGGAGTTTATCCAACGCTCAATCATTCCCACTAGCAACCGGTCCGAAGTTACTCTAGACTGGGCCATCATGATTCATAGCATCATGATTGGAGAGGAAGTGGAAGTTCATGAGGTTATAGCCCAAGAACTCTATAAGGTGGCGGACAAGTCCTCTACCTTGGCAAGGTTAGCCTTTCCTCATCTTATTTGTCACCTCTGTTATTCAGTTGGAGTGGACATAGAAGGAGACATCCTCATTAATGAGGACAAGCCCATCACTAAGAAAAGGATGGAGCAAACAAGAGACCCCTATCATCATGAGATCCCTGAGATGCCTCAAGGGATGCACTTTCCTCCACAAAACTATTGGGAGCAAATCAACACCTCCCTAGGAGAATTGAGTTCCAACATGGGACAACTAAGGGTGGAGCACCAAGAACATTCCATTCTCCTCCATGAAATTAGAGAAGATCAAAGAATCATGAGAGAGGAGCAACAAAGACAAGGAAGAGACATTGAGGAGCTCAAGCACTCCATAAGACCTTCAAGAGGAAGAACAAGCCGCCATCACTAAGGTGGACCCGTTCTTTAATCTCCTTGTTCTTTATTTTTTCTGTTTTTCGAAAATTATGCTTTATGTTTATCCATGTTTGTGCCTTATGATCATTAGTGTCTATGCCTTAAAGTTATGAATGTCCTATGAATCCATCACCTTTCTTGAATAAAAAATTGTTCTTAATTGAAAAAAAGAAAAGAATTGCATGAATTTCAGATTTTATAACAGATTAATTATTTTGATGTGGTGGCAATGCTTTTGTTTCTGAATGTATGCTTAAACAGTGCATATGTCTTTTGAATTTGTGGTTCATGAATGTTAAAGTTGTTGGCTCTTGAAAGAATGATGAAAAAGGAGACATGTTACTGAGGATCTGAAAAATCACAAAAATGATTCTTGAAGCAAGAAAAAGCAGTGAATATAAAAAAAAACGAAAAAAATAGAAGAGAAAAAAAAAGTAAGCAGGAAAAGCCAATAGCCCTTTAAACCAAAAGGCAAGGGTAGAACTAAAGTTGTGATCCAAGGCAAAAGAGTGTGCTTAAGAACCCTGGACACCTCTAATTGGGGACTCTAGCAAAGCTGAGTCACAATCTGAAAAGGTTCACCCAATTATGTGTCTGTGGCATGCATGTATCCGGTGGTAATACTGGAAGACAAAGTGCTTTGGGCCACGGCCAAGACTCATAAAGTAGCTGTGTTCAAGAATCATCATACTTAACTAGGAAAATCAATAACACTATCTGTATTCTGAGTTCCTAAAGAAGCCAATCATTCTGAATTTCAAAGGATAAAGTGAGATGCCAAAACTATTCAGAGGCAAAAAGCTAAAAGCCCCGCTCATCTAATTGATACTGATCTTCATAGATGTTTTTGGAGTTCATTGCATATTCTCTTCTTTTTATCTTATTTGATTTTCAGTTGCTTGGGGACAAGCAACAATTTAAGTTTGGTGTTGTGATGAGCGGATAATTTGTACGCTTTTTGGCATTGTTTTTAGTATGTTTTTAGTATATTTAGTTGAGTTTTTAGTATATTTTTATTAGTTTTTAGTTAAAATTCACTTTTCTGGACTTTACTATGAGTTTGTGTGTTTTTCTGTGATTTCAGGTATTTTCTGGCTGAAATTGAGGGACCTGAGCAAAAATCTGATCCAGAGACTGAAAAGGACTGCAGATGCTGTTGGATTCTGACCTCCCTTCACTCGAAGTGGATTTTCTGGAGCTACAAAAGCCCAATTGGCGCGCTCTCAACGGCGTTGGAAAGTAGACATCCTGGGCTTTCTAGCAATATATGATAGTTCATACTTTGCCCAAGATTTGATGGCCGAAACCGGCGTTCAAAGTCACCTTCAGATTTCCCAGAGTTAAACGCCGGAACTGGCACCAAAGTGGGAGTTAAACGCCCAAACTGGCATAAAAGCTGGCGTTTAACTCCAAGAAGAGTCTCTACACGAAAATACTTCAATGCTCAGCCCAAGCACACACCAAGTGGGCCCGGAAGTGGATTTTTATGTCATTTGCTCATCTTTATAATTCTTAAGCTACTAGTTCCCTATAAATAGGACCTTTTGCTATTGTATTAGACGTCTTGGAATCTTGGTAGCTATCTTTAGTCTTATGCTATCTTAGATCATGGGGCTGGCCTCACGGCCATGCCTAGACCTTGTTCTTATGTATTTTCAACGGTGGAGTTTCTACACACCATAGATTAAGGTGTGGAGCTCTGTTGTACCTCGAGTATTAATGCAATTACTATTGTTCTTCTATTCAATTCAGCTTGTTCTTATTCCAAGATATCACTTGTTCTTCAACTTGATGAATGTGATGATCCGTGACACTCATCATCATTCTCACCTATTAACGTGTGACTGACAACCACCTCCGTTCTACCTTAGATTGAGTGAATATCTCTTGGATTCCTGATACACGACGCATGGTTGATCGCCTGACAACCGAGCGCTCGCCTGACAACCGAGCCAGCCATTCCGTGAGATCAGAGTCTTCGTGGTATAGGCTAGAACTGATGGCGGCATTCAAGAGAATCCGGAAGGTCTAAACCTTGTCTGTGGTATTCTGAGTAGGATTCAATGATTGAATGACTGTGACGTGCTTCAAACTCGCGATTGTGGGGCGTTAGTGACAGACGCAAAAGAATCACTGGATTCTATTTCGACATGATCGGGAACCGACAGCTGGATAGCCGTGCCGTGACAGGGTGCGTTGAACATTTCCACTGAGAGGATGGAAGGTAGCCACTGACAACGGTGAAACCCTTGCATAATGCTTGCCATGGAAAGGAGTAAGAAGGATTGGATGAAGACAGTAGGAAAGCAGAGAGACGGAAGGGACAAAGCATCTCCATTCGCTTATCTGAAATTCCCACCAATGAATTGCATAAGTATCTCTATCTTTATCTTTATGTTTTATTCATCATCTATACCCATTTGAGTCTGCCTGACTGAGATTTACAAGGTGACCATAGCTTGCTTCATACCAACAATCTCCGTGGGATCGACCCTTACTCGCGTAAGGTTTATTACTTGGACGACCCAGTGCACTTGCTGGTTAGTTGTGCGAAGTTGTGTTTATGCCATGGTATTGAGCACCAAATTTTTGGGGCCATTACTAGGGATTATTTGAGTTGTGAAAAGAAGTGATCACAATTTCGCATACCAATGATACTAGTATCAAACGGTTGCGTGGAAAAAAGGTATCTTTAGTGAAAATGGCTTGGAGTCGAGGCGGTGTTGAGGAACACACGTGGGAACTTGAGTCGGAGATGCGAACGGATTATCCGCATTTATTCTCAGGTAATTGCATTTGAATTTTGTGGGCAAAATTCCCAATTAGGTGGGTAGAATGTAAAACCCGGTTAATTAATGGCTAATTAACCCATAAATGAGAATTTATTCTAGAAAGCCTAAAATGTGATTTTTATGGCTAAATGTGATAGAGGAGACTGAGACGAGAATTTTGGTACCAATTTTATAGAATTCGGACCAAGATTGGACCGAACGGGCCAAACCGGGCCAACCGGACCCAAAGTGGGCCCTTGGCCCAACATAACTTAACCAAAACCCTAGTTTTCAGCACTCTCTCTCCTCACAACACACTCAAACACGCTGAATTGAAGAGAGGGGAGGAAGAACACTCTCTCTCAAGTTCTTTCTCTCACTTGATCTTCAAACCACCATAACTTTTGATCTAGAGCTCCGATTGCCGCTCCATTTGTGGCCACGCGTTCACCGCGGAGAGCTCTACAAAATCCATACAATCAATCTTGAGGTAAGCCACGTGTTGCTGTTCGAAATCTCAGCCCTTATTTTCGAGTTTCATGGGTGAAATGTTGAGATTTTGGGTTCTTTGATGTTATAGGACCAAACTCTCTTGAAGGAGAAGGTTAATCTTGTCTCCTTGGACCTTGGGTGTGGTAAGATTCTCAACCCTAGTGTATTTTGTTGTTTTATGATGCTTGGGTTTTGAGATGTTGTGTATGGGTATGGTGGTTGTGGCTTAGGTTGTGTATGTGTGGATATTGGAGCTTGATTGGTGATTTTGAAAAGCTTGGAAAGGGTCTGGTGGTGAAAAATCTGTTCTTGGAGGTATTGAGGCCTTGAGAGCTTGTGGATATTTGGTTTGGAAGTGCTCCGGTGGAGCTTGGGAAAATCGGCTAAGGTATGGTTTCGGTTTCCCGTATCTAATATGTAATGTAGTAGGAAATACTTAGGCTAGAGGCCCTAAGATAGGCATTGAATGGTTGATGTTGTTAAATGATTGAGATATATGATGTGGTCATATATGTGATGATGATTATTGATGCCTTAATGGTATGATGTGTGAGAAGTATGCATGTTGTGATATATGCTTGATGATTGGTTATTGTTGAATTGTGGGTTGAACCATGTTGATGGTGAATATGATATTGATTATGTATAATGATGGTTAATTGGAATTGGTGTTGTTGAAAATTGGCATGAGGAATAGTATATGATATGTCAATAAGTTTGGGTTTGAGCCACTTGGGTGAAGTAGGGTAAAATGATGAGATAGTGATTTTGGTAAATTGTGATAATGTGTCAATGTGTGAGTTGAGGAGGCTTGACGTTGAATTTGACACATTTTGATTGATTTCAAAGAAAAGGGGATGAAATTGGCATGTTTTGATTGATTTTGAAAAAAGTTGAAAATGGTTTGTTTTGAAAATGGCATATTGTGGTTTTGTATGAAAATATGGTTTTTGGGCATACTTTGACGGGACATAACATGGACTACGGATCTTCGTTTTGTACCAAATCTGTTTAGAAATGAAATTGGATCCGGGATGTCCATACCGTTCGAAGAACGGGTGAAAAACGATTTAAAATGAGGAAGTTATGTCCGTTGGAAGATTGGGGTGTAAATCTGTGAAATTCTGCAGCTTTTAACTTAGGAAATTTTTAGCAGAATGACCCCTTGCGCGTGGGCGCACCTGGCGCGTACGCGTGATGTGCGCGGGCGCGCCGATTGTGCTGCACCCAATGCCCAGCCATTTTCCAGAGAGTTATGCCAGAACTGTGCCAGTGTTGTGCCTGGGGCACGAGAACACCCGCGCGTACGCGTGGTTGACGCGTGCGCGTCGATTGGCAAATTTGTAATCCACGCGTTAGCGTGCATGACGCTTGCGCGTCGATGAGTTTTTGAGGCCATCCACGCGTGCGCGTGGAGTGCGCGTACGCGTGGCCCTGTTTTCATCCCAAAGTTGATTTTTGAGTTTTAAAAGCCAAATCTCATACTTCTAAGCCTCCGATCTCACCATTTATGTCTTAAATCATTATGACATGCCTAGCTATTAGAAAGGGGCTAGTGAATGAGGTAACTTGCGAGTGAAGCAAGGGAAAAATGAATGATCAATGAGGATCAAGATGATTATGTGAGATGCGGAGGATGGTGGTGGAAGTGCTTGTTATGCCATGGGCCGAAAGGCTGTAATTGTTAATGAAATGGCTGGTTATGGATTTAACCGTGAGCCGGAATAGCTGTGTATGCTATGAATAATGGCTGGTTATGGATTTAACCGTGAGCCGGAATAGCTGTGTATGCTATGAATATTGGCTGGTTCTGGACTGAACCGTGAGCCGGATGGCTGATATGGATGTTGATCCATGGATGAGGATTCATGCATGTTTATGCTGAATTATTGATAATTGTGATTTGCACTTCCACTATCTGAGATACGAGTTTTCCTGGGTAGTAGCAGTGGCTAGCCACCACGTGCTCCAGGTTGAGACTTGATACTCTGGTGACCCTATGTCGTAAGTGTGGCCGGGCACTGTGAAAGACCCGGATGAGCTCGCCCCCGAAATATTCACCAGTGAGGGTGATGGATATGGATCATGTTTATGATCAAGTTTATAACGAGTATAACTCGAGTTGGGGATGCGCGACAGAGGGACAGTCCAATGGTTAGCGACCAGGACTTGTCGGGTTGGCTCTATAACCGACAAGATGATATCATCGGCCACTAGGGACAGGCATTCATCATATGCATACTATGTGAATTGTTTGAGATTGCCTATTTGACTGCATATTACTTGCTAATTGTCTAAATGTCTTAACTACTCTTATTTGTATATTCTTTGTCTGATATAATTGTGTTTGCTATAATATACTCCTGCTGGTGGTTGGGAGGTTTGAAGGAATTGGAAAGGGAAGTATTAGTTAGACTGAAGAATCTTTAGTCAGATGCCCTTATATGGTTTAGCTTGTTTATAAGCTTGATATTATCTGGAGGAAGTTCTAGGATTGCCTTTGGCTTTCCTCTATTATTATGTATTATATATGTGGAAGTTGTTACCATGCTGGGGACCTCTGGTTCTCACCCATGCGGATTTTGTGGTTTTCAGATGCAGGACGTGAGGTTTCCCGCTGAGGCGTGCTGGAGACTTCTAGATTTGCGAAGATCCTTTGTTCTCAGGACTATGTTTTAGGTTTATATGTTTTGCTTAGATACTTTTATCTCCATTAAAAAAATACAAACTGTGATGACTTCTCCTATGGGAGATTTTGGAGAATAGGTTTTCTGTTTTTGTGTCCCTTTGGGTTTCCTTTGGGGTTTTCATTATTCTATCATATGTATATATTGCTATGCTCGGACCGGTTATCTTCGCAGCCGGATCTTGAGTCTTGATATTCATGTTTTTGACACTCCTTTGTATATATAATCTCGCGTTCGTTTACCCTGGTTCGTTACGTTATCGATCGGAGTGTTGCGCTTTTGAGTTGCGATTTTTGTTTACCCCTTTTTCTACAAAGGCTCCTGGTTATAATCAATCATTCATACTACTATACGTACTAAATTTTTATTTTTAAAGGTCGTAATACCTTGCCATCTCTGAATTATGACTTAAGCATAAGGCTCTGTATGGTAGGGTGTTACAAGAATACCAAGTGATAAGAATTGCCTTCGAGCTTGTAACTCTTCTTGAATTGCATGATTTGGCCGCCATGTAATTTCAATCCTTTCCCTCAATTAGGCAATCTATTGATACTGGAAGGTGTGCATTTACCTTAATACATTGTATTTCATGATCATATGCATCCATATGCTTATAGCTTGAATGCCTTCATGCTTCTTTAATGCTTGTTTTATCTTACAAGTTCACTTAAAGCATCTCAAGCATACTAGAATGAGTAAAGTTCATGCTTCTTTTGTGACATAGCTTTTTATGCTAATGTGCGTTCTGAAAGGCGCAATTTAGAATTCACACACTTATTTGTCATAAATGTCACACTAATTCACTCACTCAATTCTAGTGATTAGTACCTCATTCTAACAATGTTTGCTTCTTTGCTTTTGTTTTTCTTGCATGATGCGCCGCAAGCAAAAATGAAAACGGAAGCAAGATAAAGAACACGCAGCGACCGGTTGACCTACCAGCTGAAGGTAGCAATCTGGAGAGTCGTCGTGCCCCCTTGCTCATCTTTGAGTGCACCGAGGACGGTGCAAACTTTTAAGTATGGGGAGGTCGTCCGACCGATCGGGGATTTTGGGTGACAAGTTTCTAATTACAACACTTTTGCATTTCATTCTAGGATTTTAGGATTTTCACTTGCATTTTCTTATTTTTGCATATGTATACACAATAAGCTTAGTCAAAATAATGAAATTTTTCAAGGATTTCTATCTATAGGGCACCAATTGATTTGAGTGAAAACTTTTCATAGAACTTGCTTAAATTATATATCTTGTGGATCATATTTTTGAGCTAAGAACACAAGCTTGTGAGATTTGAGCCTAATAGTGTGGTTACATCTTATAACCATTTATTTTCCCTTATTGTGTGCATTATTCTCTTTCTATGATTGTAATCCTTGATTTGTTTGATTCTTTATGTCCATTATTTTGTGTATTCATGCATTTATATGATTGAGGCCATTATTTCATTAGGTCACTTACCCAAATAGCCTTACCTTTTATCTTCCATTGTTAGCCAACTTTGAGCCTACGCTTAACCCACTTGTTCTTAATTCTAGCACATTACAAGCCTTAAAGCAAAAAACAATAATTGTCCTCTATTTGGATCTTCGATTAGCTTAGGCTAGAGTGTGTGAGTATCATTCAAGTGTGGGAACCTTGGGACATTTTGGGAGCAAAAGGGTAGTTTTGTATTTTTAGTAGAAATATTGGGAATTGGGTACATACTCATGTATTAATTAAAATGTATAGACCTTATGCATTGGTGTTCTTGTATATAAAAAAAATGAGAAAAACAAAAGAAAAAGAACAATAATATGGAAAAGAAAAGAAAAAAAATAGAAAAAGAAAGAAAAAGAAGAAAAAAAAGAAATAAATAAAAAGGGGACAAAATGCCCTAAAACAAAGTATAGCTCAATAAAATCAATGTATATGTGTTGCGAAATGAAAAGAAAATACACGAGTATGTAAAAAAGTGAGAAGAATGGGTAGTTAGGTTATCTTTGAATTGGTATAGGATGTCATAGGTTAGGTGGGAAGTTTAAGCTTATCAAAGATTCAAATTTTAAGCTCACTTGACCAAATATGCATCCTACCTTAACCCTAGCCCCATTACAACCAATGAAAAGACCTCAAGATATGTGTATGCATGCATGAAATGTATGTTGATTGTTAGAAGAAAAAAAAATCTTAGAAAGCATGAAATAGAGGAGAATTAAGAGAATCAACCCTAAACACTTGAGCGAATAGAGCGCAAACACATCCGGTGAGAGTTTGATGCTCAATTACATGTTTCCATCAATAAGTATCACTTTCATGCAAGTTTGTAAAAATATTTAATAACTCGATCCAATTGTGGATTAGACTTGCTAGTCCTTAGCCCTTGTGCATATATGCTTCTTGGGAATTGATTTATTTTGACCAAGCAATTACATTCATTTAGATAGTTGCATATAGGTAAATTGCATTTAGTTAGTTTCCATTGAATAAATGCCATACCCTTACTTCATTCTTGGTTTTAGCATGAGGACATGTTTGGTTTAAGTATGGGGAGGTTGATAAACCCCATTTGTAGGGTTTATCTTATGCTTGATTTAGGGGATTTTATAACCTTTTACCCATAATTATCCATTGAAATAGCATGGTTTTATAACTTCTTCTTTAATTGTGCTTAAGAGTGAAAACATGCTTTTTAGGTCTAAAAATAGCTAAATTTAATTCACCTTGATTCCATTAGATGCGTTGATATGTTTGTTAAGTGATTTCAGATTTAGGAGGCAAAGATTGGATCAAGGGAATGAAGGAAAAGCATGTAAAAATGGATAAGTTATGAAGAAATGTAGGAATCACAAAAGCTGTCAAGCCGACCTCTTCGCACTTAATCGACCATAACTTGAGCTACAGAGGTCCAAATGATGTGGTTCAAGTTGGGTTGGAAAGCTAACATCCGGGGCTTCGAAATGATATAAGATTTTCCATAGTTGCATCGTGCATAGAGGTGCGCATGCGCGCGGTACGCTGATGCTTCGATGGTGGCACATGATCCACTTAATGCAACTCGTCGCTAGCGATTTTAGAAGCCTTGTGGGCCCAATCCAACTTATTTATGATGCTATTTAAGCCAAAGATTGAAGGGGAATCAACATACTTTTGATCATTAGTCATAGTTTAGTTTTAGAAGTAGTTAGAAGTAGTTTTAGAGAGAGAAGCTCTCACTTCTCTCTAGGATTAGGATTAGGATTAGGTTTAGTTCTTAGATCTAGGTTTTAATCTTTGCTCTCATCTACTTCTACCTTTCAATTCCTTGTTGTTATATTCATTCTTCTTCTATTCTTTTGTTGTAATCTCCTTTATGTTGTTCTCATACTTTGTTGTAGATCTACTCTTGTCTCTTCTATTTTCTTTCCATTCAATTCAAGATAATTCATAATAATTGTGTTTCTTTTGATTGTTGTTGTCAATTCCTCTCAATAATTGTTGTTAGATTCTATTCTTGTTGTCAATTTGCTTTGCTTTTCTTTTGTACCTTCCAAGTGTTTGATAAAATGCTTGGTTGGATTTTAGAATAGCTTTTGTTCTTCTTGGCTTTGGTTGAGTAATTAGTGACTCTTGAGTTATCTAATTCCTTTGTTGATTGATAATTAGAAGTTGCTAATTAATTTGAATGCCTCTAAAGTTAGTCTTTCCTTTAGGAGTTGATTAGGACTTGAGGAATCAAATTGATTCATCCACTTGACTTTCCTCCATGGTTAGAGGTTAACTAAGTGGTAGCAATGGACAATTTGTGGTCACAATTGAGAAAGATAACTAGGATAGGACTTCTAGTTCTCATATATTGCCAAGAGCTTTGTTAGTTGTTAGTTTATTTTCTTTGCCATTTATATTTCTTGTCTAAAATCCCAAAAATCCCAAAATAACCCACAACCAATAACAAGACACTTTATTGTAATTCCTAGGGAGAACGACCCGAGGTTCAATACTTCGGTTTATAATTTTAGGGGTTTGTTTTAGTGACAAACAATCTTTTGTATGAAAGAATTATTGTTGGTTTAGAAACTATACTTGCAACAAGAATTCATTTGTGAAATTCTAAACCGTTAAAAATGTGATCATCAATAGTACCCTGCACACTCTCGATATCCAACAATTCAACAGGCTCAAACTCTTATTTGAATAATTATTCTTAGCCCACTTACTTTCAATTAGAAAACGTATTCAGTTCACATCTTGCCAAGAATCACTTTTCTCAAGTCAATTTTCTTTTCAAAACAGAGCCACTTTCCGCAACATCTTTCCAAAACTTCCAAACAAATTCAAAATCATGCCAAATTCAAAATCTCTTCTGAAATACTCAAAATCATTTATTTTCAACCCTCGCTCAATCAATTTAAAATCAAAAGTTATTAATTAAAATCCATGGCAAGATCTCAAGACTTTAGGGGAAAATAACTAACCTTATCTCCTTAAATTCAGTAAAGATTCTTAAAAATCATTGTTTTCTTAATTTGAATTATTCAAAGGAAGTTTCTAAACCAAATCATATGAATTAGAAGTTCTGAACTAATTTAAAATCCAAAACCAATCTCAATTTCATTCTTGAAACCAATTCTTTCAACTTTTTCCAAAACATCAGAAAGCGACATCATTCAATCAAAGTCCAGTTTCTTGTAAATTCATTAAAGCTCCTCTAAAAGAAATCCTTAAGTCCATCACAAAACATGTGCCCTTTTTATATATAAAATCGATCTTAGAACATAATACTTTTCTTAAGTGATTTAAAATCGTAATGTAATTCTTTTATGAATAAATTGAACTCAAGACATATATTTTTCTCAAACAAATTAAATTCGAAACATAACCATTTTCTTAATAAATCAAATAATACGATTTCTCAAATTCAAAATTTTCTAAATAATATTTCAAACAAAGTTCTAGATTTTATAAAAAATTCGGCAGCATCTCCCCTAAAACTTGGACTTTGCCACCCTTTCCGGGTCCCAACCGAACCATTCCTCAACCCTTTCTAACAGGTTCAAAACTAAATCAGTTTTCAATAAACAAAATTCATACTTTCAAATATTAAAATCATTTCAAAATCAAACCAATTTTAGCAACCTCCATTTAAACAAAATCAGTTAATAGTTCTATCAATAAACATTATATTCTTCCAAGACAAACCAGACAATTCATAAGAGTTACAATATCACTAAAAATGCATTTCACACATCCATATCAATTTATAACAATTTCAATTACAAAGGTAAGTTTTTGGAAAAAGCCCTTGCCTCGATAGATGAACCCGTAACCCAAATGCATAATAGAAAAATCTTTTTTCTCGGCCACGGAAGGCATAACCTCAGCTCAAACTATATTCGCAGCAACCACAATAACATTATAGTGACAGGAAACATTCAAAGCACGACCTTTAATAAGAAAACGAAAAAGCGGCGGTCGCTGAACCGGTTTGGCAGCAGCCCAAGTAGGCATCCCAACCAACAGCGGCAACCAACACTTCCTCGATAGCGATGGCAGTGGATCTCAATGGCGTCAGTGGGGTTTCTCAGTGGCAGAGCATGACTGCATGGTTGGTTCCTCCTATGGCAGCAGCGACCCTTCCAGGTTCTCTCTCTCACTCGCGGATCCTCTCTCTCCCCGCAGCTCTACTTGACGGCGACGGACTCAGAGGTGGCAACGATGACACGTGCAACAGTAGTCCGCGATGATGACGATGGTGGCACTGGCTTTGTGGAGAGGATGACAGCGACGACAGGGACCCGCAAAGACGACGACGGACGTAAGGGAAGGGCCTTCTTCTTCTTCATCGTGTGCGCTCTCTGCTCTCTTGCGATGGCATTGGCTACCCAACAGCGTTGGTGGCGTGACGACTCCTCCCCCTCCATGGGCGCCCTCTCCCCTCTTGGATCTCCTTGTTTTCCCTTCCCCTTTTCTTTCTTTCTCCCGCCACTCCCCTCTCCTTTCTTCCCTTTCTTCTTTCTTTCCTTCATTTTTTCCTTTCTTTCTTTCTGTTGACCATAAGTTTGGGGCTAGGGTTTAGATTGGAGAATGTGTGTGAGAGTGTGTTGTGTTGAGTTGGGGGGTAGTGTTTCAATTTAGGAATTTCACGTTTAATTAGAATAGGATAATTTTAACAAAATTGGAGCATATAGTACTAATTTGAAATCTAAATTAAATTTCTAAAAATTACTTTAAAATATTATTTGTTATATTAAAATACTAATTGATTCTCAATCTATTACTCTAATTGAAAATGCATGGTACTATAATTAATTTTTTTATCCTTAAAACTTAAAGTATTAAATTATATAAATATAAATTATTTAAATCAAATCAATATAAAAATCTTATAAATTCATAACTACTAACTTTATAATTTTGAATATAGAACAATAATTCAAAACTTATAAAACTAGATAAAATTCTAATTTAAATAGCCAAAAATCATTATTTTTGAATTTCTAAAACTTTAAATTGTAAATAGAAAAATAATCTATAATTATAGAGTTTTTATAAAAATGTTAATTTATTTCAAATCCAAATAATCAAAAATGCCTTTAATTATCTTTAATAAAATAATTTTTGAAATTAAAACTGTAAATAATATATAATTTGAATTTAGCTCGTAATTAGACTTTTCAAATGTTCCGAGTCTTACATTCCTCACACCTTATAAAAATTTCCGTCCTCGAAAATTAAAGTAATACATATGGTAATACATAGTCTTAGTACTCTACTTTTTAAATACTTTAGAAAAGTAAGAAAGCTTGGCATATATATAAATGTTCAAATACCGAATAACTATAAGATTTAAATATCTGGGTAAAGTATGGTGTAAGGCAGAAGATACAAGATAGGCTCGATGCAAAAATGTTATATGGTTTCAAGACTTTACAAAAACTTGAAGGAACAAAATAGGGTGCAAGTTTTTCAAGATAGGCGTTCACAAAGCAAAGCAGTAGTCAAAGTGGCAAAAGGTTACAAAGCAGGCAGTTATTTAAAACAATGGATATAATATTTGCTCACAGATCTCGTACACACTTCAAAACTTCAACTTCCTAACTCCATCAATCACTTCACAACCCCATAATCGGTCACAAACCTAACATTCACAAACTCTTCTGCAAAAAATAAAACTCCCACAACTTCACATAATGTTGGACACTTACCGCTTTACCTTCCATATCCATAATCCACGTCTTAAAGAACTGATGCATCGTATTACTATACCTAAAGGTCGCATGTGACATCAAAATAATTCTCGAGTTTACTCGGAAAGGTACTAAAGCTTAGAAAAGGACAAACGACAAGGACAATATCCACAAGAACTTGAAGGGATTATTGGGATCACACGCAATCAAGGATGTACAAGGAATGAAGAGTGCTTGAAAGAAAATCACTTTCGCAACCTCAAAAATGACCCCCCGAATCAAAGAAGTCCGATAGAAATGATAAAAGGAAAAGCAGCGCTGTAGTTTGAACAAAATCAAGCTGAGTCAAAGAAGCGTGAGTTTTACAGAAGAAGAATATCTAAAACCGAAGACAGAGCTTACAACACTCAAGAGTAGGATTAAGAATACTTTCAAATGCATTGCTCATAAAGAATGAAAAACTTTTTCAAAAACCATTTCATATTCTCAAAGAAAAAGTGTGCAACAAACATTTTATAAAAGAATAATAAAAGTATAAATGGGGCATTATTTTAATACAATTTCGTGTTGAAAAAGATTATGTAGAGTTTTAAAACAAAATGAATACCGGTTTCACTAAGAGCAAAAATATTTCCTCAAATATTTTAGAAAGATAGTTATGTGCACAACTTAACCAAAAGCAAGCATAAAACTCAAAAGAAAATTAAGTTGCCTCACGTCAAAACAATTTTTAAGTTAAAGACAAAATAGGTGCGGTTTGTGGTGCACGAAACTGGCTCCGCAGAATTTGCACAGATAGACCGGCAATTATACCGGGTCATCCAAGTAATACCTGAGGTGAGTCAGGGTCGATCCTATGAGGATTGCTATTTTGGGCAAGCAGTGGACACCATGCAGATCTTAGTTAGGCAGATAGAAAATATAGTTTGTCACAGAAAACGCATAAAATAAATAAAGACAGAAATACTAGATTGATTTGTGAAAACAATGATGGACGAACAGTTAAGGCTTCGGAGATGCTTTGTCTTTCCGGATTAACTTTTCTTACTGTCTATCTCAATATCTTTCTGATTTATTCAATGGCAGCCGTAAGTGATTAACTCATGTCCTCTCATCAAGTTAACCTCTGCTAATGCAGCAATCCACCATGTTGAGATGACTCATGTCCTCTTATCAAGCCACCTCTAGGTTTCTCACTGTAGCAGAAGATGAAGCTCTAAGCAAGCCACTCCCCTTCGCGATCTTACTCAAGGTGCCACAGACAAGGCAGATCTTCCGGATCAGAGAGGGTTGCTTCTTTGACTCTAGCCTTAGTGCCACAGAAACCTCACACACCCATAGACAGCGGGATTATATGTCACATATCCAAAGTTGCTCAGATGGTCTATATGAATCCGCAAAGCAAACTCTAGCTTTAGTTCAATGATATCCAAGTCAGGAATTGCACAGAACCTAAGTAGAACAAGGGTGATTGTCATGGGTCATCCTCAATTCATGAGATGAAAAACGAGAATGCATAAGAGAATAGAATCAAAATTGTATTGAAAATAGAACAATAATATTATTAATCCATGAAACTCAGCAGAGCTCTTAACCCTAACTTAGAAGGTTAGTGACTCATACTGTACAAAAAGTAATAAAATATTTGAATAAGGGGGGAGAAGATCCTAAACATGGGTGATCTTCTCCTATATATACTAATCTAATGGCTAAGGATAGAAATAGGATAAAATAAGTTGATAGTGCAAAAATCCACTTTTGGAGCTCACTGGTGAGTGTTTGGGCTGAGCAAAGAGTGTTTTCAAGTGCTAAGACTCCCTAGGGGTGTTGAATGCTAGCTAGGGGTCCCCTTTTAGGTGTTGGACGCTGGCCACCCCCTAGTGGGAGCTGGACGCCAGGAGTGGGGCTGGTGGCTGGGGTTGAACGCCAATTTTGGGCGTTCAATTCTGAATGTTTCTGGAAAGCCCTGGATGTTATCTTTCCACAGCCATTAAAAGCCCACCATTTGGACTTTTGTAGCTCAAGAAAAGCTCTTCGAGTGCACAGAGGTCAGATCCTAACAGCATCTGCAGTGCTTTCTCTGTCTTTGAATTAGTCTTTTGCTCCAACTCCTCAATTTCAGCCATAAAATACCTGAAATCACCATAAAACACACAAACTCAAAGTAGAATCCAAAAATAATATTTTTGCACTAAAACGTATGAAAACATATTAAAACTTAAACAAAACACAGTAAAAACTATATGAAAAAGATGCCAAAAAGCGTATAAAATATCCACTTATCAGTTTGAAAAGGAAAGTCAATTGAGTTAAGGCAAAAACAGTTTTCCAAAAATCCCGAAAGCTATTTAGGTATTCAATCAAATAAAGGTATATAGTGAAATTGTGGCAAGGTTGGAAGAAAATCAAATGCTTGTTAATAAATTCTCAAGGTTTATATTGAAACAAGCGTGTATAAAAGTTATAGCAAAGATGGAAGAAGAATTTAAACTCTATTTAGAAAAAAAAATTTTAGGTAAAAATTTGCTTATAAGTCAGTAAACGAAGTAAGTGGTGCATTACAAACAGACAAGTTTCTGCTAAATAAGGAAGCTTTTCAAAACCTCATTTAAAATAGTGCATGCCAACTTCAAAAGAACTTTGTCAAATTTAAAGAATAGCTATTGAGATTCACAAGAGAAGGAAAACTAAGACTAATGGTGATGTTTATAAAAGTAAAAGAATAATTAAAAACAGAACCAAGTATGACATCCATAGAAATGAAAAGCTTAAGAAGGAATTGGTCCGTTCTCAAAAGGAAAGATATGAGTCCAATATTTTCAAAAGAATAACAATTGCATAAATAATGTGTTATACTAAATCAAATTCAATTTTAAATGAATTAGGTAAAGTTTGTCAAATGAAGATCAAATAGAATAAAGGCGAAAATCCTTTCTTTCAAGAATTTTGAAAAATACCTAAGTACATAATTAAGTAAAGATATGCATAAGAACTGTAGTAAAGTTATTAGAAAAGTCAAGTTGTATTTAAAGTAAGTATATTTCCGTAAACCAGTAAAAGAACAGGCGAGGTATTAGAAATAAATAGTCTTTAAACTTTATAAGGAATTTTCAAAGTTGTATATAGAGAAGTGTATATCGAATCAAAAGTGATTTTATAAAAATTTGAAAAATGGTTGTAAATACAGTCAAATAAGAGAAAAACTGAATCACAATTTCTTAAAAAAAGGACTCGAAATAAGAACATAAAAATATACTATATCAAAACAAGTTCAAAGTTATGTCAAGGAATACATGAGTAAAAAAGAAGAGTTTAAATAGAGAAAGGCAGAAAGCAGGCATATGCAATTAGGATCAAACAAGAATGCATATAAACAGAAGAATAGGATTGAAAAAACCAAACTACTTTAAAAAAGAAATAGTAAACAAGAACTTCAAGATAGGCTTTGAAAGAACAAATCACTTGACTCCAACAGAATTTCAAGACACATAACTGAGTAACTTCAAGAAATAGTTTCTAACGATCCCAAAACCCACGATTCGCGTTACATATAACTCGTATATCGTCTATGACAACACATTAGTACTTCCATATATAGTCCACTAGTTTTAAGCCGGCCAAACTTAATACCAGGAAATATGCAATGATAGACTAACAACATTAATCACTAGACCGTCATGTGCATAAACCTATAATTCTCGTTATTCAAACAAGACTACTACATGACAAACGCTCAGAGTATGCAATTGAGGCATAGTCAGTCCATTCCTCAGGCTCTACAGGAAAGACTACTCTGATACCATAAAATGTAACACCCTCACTATCAGAATGTCACACTTCCGGCTACGCCACTCTGATAGCTTGGATGTTACGATAACTCTAAACATATTTAATACTAAAATATGAGCCTGTTAAAACTTAAAACCGTATAATCTTTCCAAAAGGGACTTTTTAGCTGAAAACATAAATATACTTGCAATGAATATATATATATATACACATAGTATCAATATACAAACTTTACATATCATAAATCCTATCCCTCTTACAAAATTGGTAAAGATAAAGGTGAGGGAAAATATGACATCTAAAACAATATAATAATATCGTATAACAAAACTAGAAATAAAGTCTTCATAATTTCTTTGCTCATGTCCTGAAAAAGGGAAAACCAGTAGGGGACTGAGAACACGTCCTCGTTGTTTCTCACTATAGGGTTACAAAATTACTATAATAAGATACATAAAATAATTGTTTCTAATGTACAGTGATCATTTCTCGTCTTATGAGTCTTTTCAAAAACCAAAGGTTTACATTCACATCCAAAAATCTTTTTTTTAAAGAGAACTTGGTTAATTCCTCCAAATAAAAAACTTTTCCTTTCTTGTAAAATTTTAAAAGTTTTCCTAGACAGTATGAATGACCAACCTGTTCCAAGCATAGGTTCATTAAGTCTATACTGAACTAGTTTAATTTTTCATACCTTTCTAGACCATAAACGTAAAGGAAGTGTAAATGATTATCCTGTTCCAAGCATAGGTTTATTAAGTCTATGCAGAAGTCAGATACTTTATACAAAACTAGACCTCAAACACATACTAGCCACGACCTAAGGCCCATCACGTAATCAAACACGGCCTCAGGCCCAAACAACTCAATCAACATCCAATCACCATCATCCAAATAATTTTAGTCACAAACACAAGCAAAGAGGTTTAAACACAACCAAAGCAGTTACATCAAGTATAGCAGTTAGCAGTTAAACATAATTATTCATATAGGCAAACCAATTACAATATGCACACCCAAACAATGTCACATAGATGCATATGATGAATGTATGTCCTACTGGTGTGTAAAGCTCAAGCTCAGCCCAAGCACACACTAAAGTGGGCACTGAAAGTAGATTTCTGCACTTAGACTTTTTTCTATAAACCCTAGTAGCTAGTTTAGTATAAATAGAACTTTTTACTATTGTATTGGGGGTCCTTTTCCCTTATTTTCGAATTCATATGTCTTTTGTGGAGGCTGGCCATTCGGCCATGCCTGGACCATCACTTATGTATTTTCAACGGTGGAGTTTCTACACACCATAGATTAAGGGTGTGGAGCTCTGCTGTACCTCGAGTTTTAATGCAATTACTATTATTTTCTATTCAATTCAGCTTATTCTTGTTCTAAGATATTCGTTGCACTTCAACATGATGAATGTGATGATCCGTGACACTCAACATCATTCTCACCTATGAACGCATGATTGACAACCACTTCTGTTCTACCTTAGAACAATCGAGTATCTCTTGGATTCCTTGATCAGAATCTTCGTGGTATAAGCTAGAACCCTTTGGCGGCCATTCTTGAGAATCCAAAAAGTCTAAACCTTGTCTGTGGTATTCCGAGTAGGATTCAGGGATTGAATGACTGTGATGAGCTTCAAACTCGCGATTGTTGGGCGTGGTGACAAACGCAAAAGAATCAATGGATTCTATTCCGACATGATCGAGAACCGACAGATGATTAGTCGTGCTGTGACAAGAGCATTTGGACCATTTTCACTGAGAGGATGGGATGTAGCCATTGACAATGGTGATGCCCGACATAGAGCTTGCCATGGAAAGGAGTAAGAAGGATTGGATGAAAGCAGTAGGAAAGCAGAGATTCAGAAGGAACACAACATCTCCATACACTTATCTGAAATTCCTACCAATGATTTACATAAGTATCTCTATCTTTATTTTATGCTTTATTTATTATTAATTTTCGAAAACCATTTATAACCATTATAATCTGCCTAACTGAGATTTACAAGATGACCATAGCTTGCTTCATACCAACAATCTCCGTGGGATCGACCCTTACTCACGTAAGTTTTATTACTTGGACGACCCAGTGCACTTGCTGGTTAGTTGTGCGAAGTTGTGACAAAGTGTAATTCACGTTGGAGAGCGCTACTAGGTTTTTGGCGCCATTGTTGATGATCATAATTTCGTGCACCATTAATCCTCCTTAAGAATTAGTCAAAAGTATGTAATTGATCTCAATCCATAAGTCCTAGTCAACTCACTAATTACTTAGTGAAAGACTAGCGTCAATGGAAACCAAACCAATTAACTATTCTCACACAATGCGGAATGGACATCCACAACTCAATTCCACACAAACATTCAATTTCTCAGCAAAGAGTGTAAAGACTAAACATGCAAGAATTTAAACATCAAAGCAATAAAAGTCAAAGCAATTAAATGCAAGTAAAGGAAACTTCAAATGCAAGAAAATATCTTGGCATGTAATTGAGAGCTATGGTTACCTATCCTAGCCATTGACCACAAACACATGATGATTATGAAGAGTTAATCCTACTTAGTCAACCTTACATCGAAGATAAGTCAAGTAGGCATAGTTGATTTCAATCCCTAAGTCCTATGTCAACATTAATGGGTCACATAGAGTCAAAGGAGACCAAATCAACTAACTACTCTAATGTATCAAACAAGAATGGACATCAATGACTCAAGTATCACCAAAACCAACAATTTCAAGCCAAGAGTGGAGAAAAACTAAGTGAAAACTAAGCCAAGGATTTTATCAAACACTTGGTGTGCATGAAAATAAAATAATATTAAATTGCATAGAAAATGAAAGCTAACTACCAAAAGCAAGAAAATGACAATAACAATTAAATAAAGCAATAAATGACATGAAACATAAATTTGCATTAATTAAAATTAAAATAACAAGACTGTGCATAAACATGAAATTGACAATAAAAGAAAATAACAAGAGGAATGAAGAACAAAAATGAAATAACAATAAATGACAAGGAAAAGTAAATAAAAACAAGAATTAAAAGTAGAAATTACAAGAAATTAAACTAAAGAACCCTAATTCTAGAGAGAGGGGGAGCTTCTCTCTCTAGAAAACTACACTAAAACATGATAAAAGCTAAACCTAATTGTCCCCCTTTCACATGGAAAGATGGTCCCTTTCATATGGCTTTAATCAGCTTCAGAAAGTCCCAAAATTGGGCTCTGGAGACCCAAAAATCGCTCCCAGCGATTTCCATTAAGTGAGTCATGCGTTGCTCATTCTTTACTGTTGTGACTCCAGACTTCTTGGACACCACGACACTACAAGAAAAACACCCATTCAGATACACTTGAAAAGTGTAGCCAAAAATGAAAAAAAAGATGCCTTAGGAAAAGGCTACGCTTTTTAGGCTTCGGAGACACTTTTGTTTGCGATGCCTATACTAGTGTTGCCTATTCTCAAAGGCTACGTTTTTCTGTATCAAAGGCTACGCTTCTGGCCTTTGAGAATAGGGTACACTTTTTAAGTGATGCTGTTCAAGACCAAAGGCTACGCTTTTCAACACTAATGGTTACCATAATTCTAAAGAATAGGCTACACTTTTCAGAGCTACTGCGTCACTTTATAAATGTAACAAATAGTATACCTATAGCTACTCTATATAAGTGTATAGCCTTTTGTCCCTCATTTTTTTAAAATTTCTGTTTATATATATATATATATATATATATATATATATATATATATATATATGTATATATATATATATATATATATATATATATATAAACAGAAATTTCTAACAATTTTTTTATCTAAAATCTAATATTTGAGAATATAATTATATATATAATCCTGTATTTTTAATTAAATTAGTTAATTATTATAAAATAAAAATAAATACATATATAATAATACCATACAATAATCTTTAAATAATAAAACAATTATACAGAAACAAAGTATAATTATATAATGAACCAAAAATATTGGGATGATCATAAATTTGAGTATTCATACATCTCAAAGTGGAATAAGTATACTCATATAATGCACTTAGAGTTTACTACTAATAAACTAGAAAAAACAAAAATATTATATCATATAAATCTATCTTAGCTTCTAATAAAAGACATCATCATCATCAACCATACATCGTCTTTCAATTTCCATCTTTGTCAATAAACCATCATGATAAGCATCTCAATCTTCACTCGCATCTTCAGAATTATCCTGCATAATTATATAAAAAAATAATTATAATTTGAAAAAATTCAACAAGAAAAAAGTAATTAACATATTAATAACACCTACAATATCTAAGCGCCATAGCATAATTCAAACTACTCATCTTTTCATATCACCAAAAACATAAAATAAGAAACAAAACCATACTATGCTTGAATAAAAAATTAAATAAACCAAAGTGTTTTGCTTTAAAATAACAATCACATTCAGGGGATACTATATAAGTCACCATAAAGGACATAACTAAAAAACCGACTAACATAACTTCAATTCATACTAAATGGGAACTAAAATCAGAAACTCAAGTGCATTGTGCAAGTGACAAGCAGCGTATAATAACATTTTTCTTCTTTTTTGATTTTAACATTATAAGAAGCTAAAACTTTGCATAAAATTACATAATGAAAAAACAAAACCAAAAAAATAAGAAAAACCAAAAAAATTACAGCTTCTACCCTGATAACAATAATAATAAAATTACATAATGAACCAGAAAAATCAGAAAAACCAAATCACAGCTTCTTCAATTTTAGTTCAGATTAAAAATATTTGGCATCCTCCTAAGTTCTAACAAATAAAAATTTTAAACTCAACAGTAGATATTCAGAATCCAAATTAACAATTAACAATATATAAACAAATATTAGGGAATAAGAAAAAACTAGTCATACCATATTTATGTTTGGAATATGTGTTGATCCATGAGCGCTATTCGCATCAATTGGAGAGTGTTGGGCATTTTGTAACAAAGCTTCAATTTCTTCTGGCCTCATTCCAGGTTCAGATCGTTGAACTAGTAACTTAATCATGTTTCGCAATCCATGAAGGTCAGCCTCTTGGTGCTGCTATTTGGCCTTTATGTTTCCAAGTTCAGCCTTCAAAGATGTGACTTCCATACTCTGGTTTTTTCTTTAGAATTCAAAAACAATTATATGAGATATTCATTAAGCTTATTTGAATGGCATTACTTAGCATTCTAAATTCAATAACCTATTGACTATTGTAGCTCAAATCAGGAACAAGCAAATGATCAAATAGTTGGAATAAAAAAAATTAAATTCGCATAGTATCTATACTAATTAAATCTGACAACAGCCCAAAATTTAAATCCAAACCATGAATCTCACAAGGAAAAAAGAAGAAGAATTCAAATCAGAAAAAACCAACAAGTTTTGAAACCAACATGGATGCATCTAATCACTTCCAGAGAAGTCAACAACGCATGTTAAAAAATTCTAAACTCAATCCACCAAATTGTTCGCATGATTAAATTTTTTAGAGAAACTCTATTTCACTCTCTGCTTTTTAACTGCTTAAGCTCATCAATTTGCTTCAGCATAAAACATCTAGATTCATATATTTCATTAGAAAAAATATTTAATAAAAAAACACAAAATTGGCCACCAGATTTCTGAATAAGTTCATTTGATCAAGGAAAAATACAACAAAGTCGATGAATTTTCAAAGTAACAACAACCCCATTCAGCAAGTAACATAAATAAAAGGATACAAATTTAAGTTTTAATAATTTTTCAAGCCATTAAATAATCCAACAATGAAATGGGCGATAAGCTTGATCACAGAAAAGTATGAACTGAATCGAAATGTAGCTAAAAAAATCGCAAGCTAAGACAATAGAAGAATGGACCTAGGGTTTGTGGCGAACGAACCTACAACAATGATTTCTCCTACACCGGAGTTCATCAATTCATGAGTTCACAGATTATTGTACCAAACCCCTAAATTGAAACCCTAAAATTGGAACTCTACCCCTCTTAAATTTCAGAAACCAAATGAAGGTGGATGCATACCTTCTCGACGATGGTGATCGAATGAAGAGAGGCTTTCCGTTGAGCGCAGCGTCGTCCTGATGTGAGCGCACAGTGAAGAGAAGCGGCGGTATGTTGAAGACGAGTGATGGCGTCGTGAGTGGTAAAGATGAGTAAGTGCAGAGTCTTCCTGGAGTGGTGAGTGGTGAGTGGTAACGCCGATAGTGGTGAGTGGTGATGACGGAGTCTTCTCTTGGAGTGGTGAGTGGGTGAGTGGGTGAGTGCAGAGTCTTCTCTGTTTTGGCGTAATGAGGGGCACGAAGAAAAAGCTAAGGGCGATCGAGGGTTACGCGTGCGTTCGTTTCATCAAATTTAGCTGTGTTTAATTTTTATAGTATTTTTTTTTTAATAGAGTTTAATTTTATATTATTATTTGCTGTAAAGTGAAAAAAAAAATTTACTAAGTGTTGAACTTTTGATTTAAAATACATTAAGCATCATTTTTAAAGCGCACCTGAAACCTGACAAATAAGTTACCTTTTAAAAATGTACTCTTTGGTATAAAAAGTGAACCCATACCTCTTAAGATAAGGCTACGTTTTATAAGTGATATTTATAATATCTAAGGAGACACTTTTCAAGTGATGCCACAAATGTGTTTCCTATTCTCCTATGAAAAGGAAACACAGAGAAAAGCATAGCCTATTCCTAGAATAGGCTACGCTTTTCAAATGTAGTCTAAAAAAGTGTGGCTGAATGGGTGTTTTTCTTGTAGTCACTTGCAATAGGCTAACCCATTCACTATCTGAGATGGGGTAGATGATATCTGCTTCCAATAGTCTGGTCACTTCCTTCTTGACAACCTCCAAGATGGTGGGATTCAGCCTTCTTTGGGGTTGACGAACAGACCTTGCTCCCTCTTCTAAAAATATTCTGTCCTCAAAAACTTGAGGGTTGATGCCTACTATATCCGCCAAGCTCCACCCAATTGCTTTCTTGTGTCTTCGCAGCACACTAAGCAACCGCTCCTCCTGTTGGGCTGTGAGTTCCCTTGCAATGATAACTGGAAGCTTCTGATTATCCTCAAGGTAAGCATACTTGAGGTGGGGTGGAAGGAATTTTAACTCCAATTTCTGCTCCTGATCGGGCACTGGATCGTCTGGAGCCAGTGATGATAGCATAATGTCCTCATTGTGTTCAGAGGGGTTCCCCACACTTAGACCTTGCTCATTGTGCATCTCTTCTACTTCTCTTGGTGAACTGCAGCTACGGTTTCATCAATGATGTCGCATTGGAAGATGGAATGGTCTTCCGGCGGATGCTTTATAGTCTCATTCAGATTGAAGCTCACTGCTCGGCAGTTGATAGCCATAAACTTGATAGCTACGATTTTAGGAAATTGCACGATCGGCAAAATTCCTTTCGGCAAGTGCACCGGTTATCGTCAAGTAAAAACTCACAATAGAGTGAGGTCGAATCCCACAAGGATTGGTTGAGTGAGCAATTCGGATTAGAAGTGTGTTTTAGTTGAGCGGAATCAAGATTTAGATGAGAATTGCGGAATGTAAAATTGGCGGGAAACGTAAATGGCAAGAAATTGAAAGTGCGGAATCTTAAATTGCATGAATTAAAGAGCTAGAAGCTAAATTGCTGAAATTAAATGGGGATCGGGGTGATTGCATGAATTTAATTGCAGAATGTAAAGAGAAAGTGGTAGATCAGAAATGGGGAATTCATTGGGTTTCAGGAGATATTGAGATCTCCGAATCAAAACATCTTTATCCCTTCCTCAACCAATGCATTCATTGAATTTTGCTTGGCAATCTTATATGATTGGATCCCAATCCCTTGGCTCACCAATTCTCTCTAAAAACAAACAAATTCCCAATCCCTTGGTTTAAATGTTCATAAGAAGAGATGATGCTCGATCACCGATTATACCACACAGTTTCATGAACCACAATTTGGTAGGATTACATGTCACAATATCCATCCAAACCCCAATCCAATTCACTGTGAGGAAGCTTCTCTAGCATGAATCATCCATTCCTTTCCCAAGGTTCCGAAGGATTCCAATTATGGATAGTTTCTTTCCCAAGACAACTATCCAATGGAATCAGATCGAGAAGCTTTCTAACAAAATTCAAGAGAAAAGATTGAAGAAGAAGATAAAAACTATTATTGATTCATTGAATTACAATAGAGCTCCCTAACCCAATGAAAGGGGTTTAGTGAGTCATAGCTCTGAATTCAATTCCAAAAGATGAAAACTAGAAAATTGATCCAAAAGTTCCCCGTGTGTAAAAGTCCCCTACTAACTTAAATTCTATCCTATTTATACACTTTCTAAATTGAGCTTCTGTTGTGTTTCTTGGGCTTTGAGGCCTTTCCCTGATTTCCTTTTGCTTTGGGTTTATGATCCATAATCCTGATGAGGCTGCTGATCCAATTCTACAACATTCATTGAGCCAACTTAGTGATAATCAAGTAATGACACATGACTCAACAAATTGAAATTCCAGACTCATCAATTCTTCAGGCCCAATCCCATAAACCATGATATTCAATTGGGTTTCACACCAGAGTATGTTTAAGTTAAAGTTTGTGCTCAAATGCTAACTTAAACTGCAATATCTTTGGCCCAGAAACCTTTTCAATTAGTGGCGTTTAAGTTGCAGTTTAAGCTTAAACTGCAACTTAAACGTTGGACACTCCTGGAGGTGATATAAGTCGAACACGTTTAAGCTTCAGTTTAAGGTTAAACTGAAGCTTAAACGTGGAAATGGAAGAAGGCAACCCTGGAGTGTGGAATTGTCGAACACGTTTAAGCTTCAGTTTAAGGTTAAACTGAAGCTTAAACGTGGAAATGGAGGAAAGCATCCTGGAGGGTAAAGGTCGAACACGTTTAAGCTCCAGTTTAAGCTTAAACTGGAGCTTAAACGTGGAAATGCAAAACGCAACCCTGGAGGAGAATGTCGAACACGTTTAAGCTCCAGTTTAAGGTTAAACTGGAGCTTAAACGTGGAAATGGCTCCCTGATGCATTTCATTTCTGGCGTTTAACTTCCAGTTTAAGGTTAAACTGGAGGTTAAACGCCACTTTCAGCTTTCATGATTTTGGCATTTAATGCTCCAGTTTAAGCTTAAACTGGAGCTTAAACTCCACATGTGATATTCAAGCTTCTTTTATTGATTTTGTTGCTTCCTTGCCTAGCCTCTTCTTCCCTGAAATCATCCAAACAACTGCATCAAAGTCTTGCAAAATTTCATGAGAAATCTTTCATTCATAGCATTCAAGTAATATAACTAAAAACTCATGAAATTTGCATCAAAATCATACTGTTTGGATGGTTCATTGCTTTGTTATTCATTTAACCATTCTTGGTTACTTTAAGCTCAAGAAAATGCATAAAACAACTAAAACTAACAGAAAAATGCTAGTGAAACTAGCCTAAGATGCCTTGGCATCACAACACCAAACTTAATACTTGCTTGTCCCTAAACAAGTCCTGAGTTATTTGAGAAGAAAGTATGAAACAGAAAGCAATTACATTGGCTATATTAGTAAGCACTTGAAGTTCATCAGAGGGGTTTTATGCAGAAAGTTGCAGCATCACTTTTTCATTCTTATCAGGTAAGATTATCACTTTTTTATTGCATCCATCAAACACTGCTATGGCCTCTTGTTATTCTTATGTCCTTGGCACTTTTTCCTTCTTTGTTTTTCTATTTCTTAGAGCTCCTTTGCTCCTTGTTTGCTCAGTGTCATGTGTTGCACAAGCCTTTGGCATTTTCTTTTTCTTATCAGTGCACTACACATATCCACTACAGGCATTTTAGTTCACATTTCTTCTTGAGACATTGGTGCCCAGCACCTCTTTGTGTGACTAAATGTTTTGTATTTAGGTTGCTCTTGATAATGGACTTTTGGTTGATAATCCCGGGTTAGTTAACCCAAGTTACCAAGTGTTGAAACACTCCTCAGAACCTATTCATCCAAGCAAATCCTTAATACATAAACACCACAGGCATTTGTCTCAGAAGTTCAAACCATTGGTGCCTAGCTTATTTTCTCAAATTTTTTTTTTGCTTTTTGGTTGCCCTTTTTCAGTGGCTTTTTCTTCTTCTTTTTCATGGCCAAAGACATTTATTCATCAAGATCCATAGACAGTATTCAAACTTCTACACAAAAAATGATAATTCTACACTCAATTTCCAGTGATCTGACTAAACAATCAAGCATGCATACCACCACTTAATTCTACTTGATTTGTCACTAATTGAGCCAAGTTACTTTTGTTCAAACTTTTCTTTTATTTTTGGAAACAGAACAAGCATGGCAAGCATTTGTTTAAGAAGGTGAAGTTATATCCAAACATCTAGGCATTCACTTTATTCAAAGTAGTAAACCAACACTCATACTAAAAACTTCACATTCCAGAAAGATTCAACAATTACAGTTTAAACCAGAACAAGCATGCTTTTGTTTGCCTTTTAAAGAATGGTCAAGGAACAACACCACCTTGTGAAATTTCTTGTTTTCTCTTTGTTGCCAGGAAACAATTTGATTTCTCCTTCTTCTCCTAGTTGTTGCTTCATGTTCTTTCTAAGATCCTTGTTTCCTTTCCTGCAAAGAGTGATGAAGTTGCTTGCTTCTCAAGCACTTGAATGGTTAGCTCAACTATGTATGGGCAAGTGTCCGAGTCTTAAGTTGGTGTGTGAACACCAAACTTAGTCTCCTACTTACTCCTCTGCTCTTTGAATCCTTGAATTCTCCTTGGAATGAAGTTGCTGCTAAGGATTTTAAGCATTTCTGTGATTGCTTAGAATGGTTGTTCCTTTCATATAATTCAAAGGTTGTTGTGTTCAGTTGATCTGTATGGTGGAACACCAAACTTAGAGTCACACATTCCCCTTTGAATTATTGATCCACGAATTCATTGTTTGGTGTGAAACACCAAACTTAATTCTTTGCAATGCACAGAAACTACTTCACCTTTTTATTGAAACAAATAAAAGAAACAGCAAAGGAGTATTACCTCAGGATGGGTTGCCTCCCAACAAGCGCTTCTTTAACGTCATTAGCTTGACGGTCAGCTTCCTCAGTTGAGGTGATATTTAACCTTGTCCTTCTCCTCCACATCTCCCAAGTAATGTTTGAGTCTTTGACCATTCACAGTGAAGGTTCGTTGTGACTTTTCTTCCATGATTTCTACTTGTCCATATTGGGAGACCTTGGTGACAAGGAATGGTCCAGACCACCTTGATTTTAGCTTCCCTGGAAATAGCTTCAGCCTAGAATTGTAGAGCAATACTTTTTGTCCCTCTTCAAATTTCCTTAGGGCTATGTTACTGTCATGCTTCTTCTTTGCTCTTTCTTTGTAAATTTTGGCATTCTCATAAGCTTCAGCTCTGAATTCTTCCAACTCTTGAATTTGCAACATCCTTCTTTCTCCAGCAGCTTTGCTGTCCAAGTTCAAAAGTTTCAAGGCCCAGAATGCCTTGTGCTCCAACTCCAGTGGCAAATGGCAAGCTTTTTCATATACTAGTTGGTAAGGAGACATTCCAATTGGTGTTTTGAAAGCTGCCCTATGTAGAACCTATGCACAATTACTCAAGAGGGGGGGGGGGTGAATTGAGTAATGCAACAACAATGAATCTTTTTGCGAAAGTTAAAGACAATATACAAAAGCGTTATTGTACTAGTATTTTTCCAAGAGCTTAACTCAATTGCTAAGCATTTATAAGGAGCTTTTACTTTCCAATAAACACCAACTCAAATAAATTGATCAAGCTTTTCACCAATCGGACTTAAGCCACTCCTTAAGTACTTACGAAGCTACTTTACGATCACAATTTATTTGCTTAAAGGTAAAAGACAATAATATTGAAGAGATGAGTTTGGAGAGATGCAAACGCTATTTAGAGTGGTTCGGCACAATCCTTGTCCTACGTCCACTTTCTTTCTCAATCGCAATTGAGAAGTTCCACTATTGCCAAGCTTCAAGGTGCTCGCGCAAAACCTTTTACAATCCGAGTCCTTAGTTTCTAACACCTCACGGTATATGATCACCACTCGTATACTAACCCACTCCACTTAGATATACCTTCTCTAAGATTTGCCTTGAGTACTTAGTATACCTCTTTGGTATCCTCACCGACTATAGTGTTTATAACTCTTGACTCAACCTTGGAGATCACACTCCAATTTACAAGGTGTACAAGAAAACAATTCTCAAAGAATTGTTGAGATGAAATGAGTGCTCTCTAGAAGAGTGTGTGATTACAAGTTTAGCACTATTGAACCAATTGATATTACTCTCTGAAATTGTGTATTATATCACTTAAAAATGTGTAGAATGAAAGAATATGAACAAGATAGTTTTCTAAAATCAAAACTTATGAAATAAGGCTTCAATCCATCCATTTATAGATTCCCAAACCTTAGAAACGTTGGGGAATTAATGGGATGGAGCATTTATGTCAAAACTAGCCGTTTTTTATGTTTTTGAATTATTTGCATCGATGCATAACACTTTGCATCGATGCAAATGTGTCTTTGATGCTGAAATTTGAATTTTCAGCTAGGTTGCATCGATGCAAACATCTTTGCATCGATGCAACAAGTCGTTGCATGCTTTGCATCGATGCAAGATGAGTGTGCATCGATGCAAACCTCAAAGAATGGCTTAAAATCACTTCAAAATGCTTAGGATTGATCTCAAACTTGTTGGAGTCAATTCCTATGCTTTTGTACCTTTGAAAACAAGTTTTTAAACCTTTTGGCTAGCATCGAATTGCAAGATGTGCATCAAAACATTTTGTGAGTGTGTGTTGAGAGATTTAGCAATTGGTTCTTAACAAGAAGTTACCTAAGTCCTAAGACTCTATACTTGTCTTCAAATGTTGTGGACTTGAGTTTCTTGTTGTTGTTGTGTTGCTTTCAACTCTTCATTCCTCAACGTTGAATGTTGGTTGATCTTTCAATCATGCTTGTTCATTCAAGTTGTTTGTTGGTTTGTCTTTCATGTCGTTTGTTTGGTTTGTCATTCATCAAAACCTATGAATACAAACTTCGCATACAAGCAACATGATTTACATCCTATATGCCCAAAGAGCATCATCTAGCTTAATCGACCAGTCCTTCCTTGAAGTTCCCACAGTCTTTTCCAGGATTCTTTTGAGTTCCCTATTAGATATTTCGGCTTGCCCACTTGTCTGTGCATGGTATGGTGTGGCTACCTTGTGTTTGACTCCATATTTTAGAAGCAATGCCTCTAATGGTTTGTTGCAGAAGGTGTAAAAGATTGTCCTTGTTCCTTGTCTCTCACATTTTCCTTTGCTTCATCCTCTGTGGTTTCCCTTGAGATCTCCTTTAACTTCTTTCCACTTCTGAGGGTTATGGCGTTACATTCTTCCCTTGCAATAGCCTTGGCAGCATGAGAAACGCTTGGCCCAGGGGTGTGCTTAGACAAATACCCAATTTGACTTTCTAGCTTCTGGATGGCAGCTCCTTGGTTTTGCAAGTTAGAATTTACTTCTTCCTTAAAGGCTTTCAATTCGGTTATGTCTTGACCCATGGTTGCAAGCATTCTTTCTATCCTGTTTAATTGATCTTGAAATTGTTGGTTCGGATTAGGTTGGGCAGGCTGATTATTTTGGCCATGATATGGTAGTTGGGAGTAAGTGTTTTGTGTGGCTTGGTATGATCTTTGGTTGGAGTTTTGATATGTGGAATTGTTATGTTGGTTGGGGTTGTAAGGTTTGTGGTTTTGTAGTTGGGTTTGCTGGTTTCCCCACCCAAAGTTTGGGTGGTTTTTCCAGCCTGGGTTGTAAGTGTTGGAATGTGGATCATATGGTTGCCTTTGTTGATTTCCCACATAATTGGCCTCTTCCCAATCACCTCCTTCATTGCTTACCTCCTCTTGATCTTGTGTGTGTATTGCAGCCACTTGATTTGTTTCTAATTTCCTGGTGAGCTCTGCTAGTTGCTTGGCAAACACCTTGTTTTGGGCTAGAATTGTATCAACATGGTTCAGCGCCATGACTCCCTTAGTGTTGTGTCTCTCTGAAGCATAGTAGTACTCATTCTCAGCCACTGTCTCAATCACTTCAATGGCTTCTTCCACGGTCTTTTTTCTGTTCAATGAACCTCCTGATGAATGGTCTACAGCCTTCCTTGATTCATAAGAAAGTCCATCATAGAAAATATGCAATTGCACCCAGTCATGGAACATGTCTGGTGGGCATTTCCTTGTCAACTCCTTGAACCTCTCCCATGCCTCGTAGAGAGTTTCACCATCTTGTTGTCTAAAAGTCTGAACCTCAGATCGAAGCCTATTGACCTTTTGTGGGGGGTAGAAACGTGCCAGAAACTTGCTTTCCACCTCATCCCAGGTGGTTAGGCTCCCCCTTGGGAATGATTCCAGCCACTTAGCTGCCTTGTCCCTAAGTGAAAATGGGAACAAGAGCAGTTTATAGGCATCTTCCTGGACTCCATTGGACTTCACAGTGTCGCAAATTCTCAGGAATTTTGTGAGATGTTGGTTTGGATCTTCATTAGCACTCCCACCAAATGAACAATGATCCTCCACCAGTGATATTAGCTGTGGTTTGAGTTCAAAATTGTTGGCCTGAATGGGTGGTTTCTGAATGCTGCTACCACAATTCCCAGAGGTTGGGTTTATGTATGAACCAAGAACCCTCCTCTCAGGAATGGCATTGTTTCCATCAGCTCTCTCATGGTTGTGAACTTCTCTATCCATGTTGAGATCTAGAGCTTCCTCAAAATTGTCCTCAGATTCTCCTTCAGATTCTTCTTCTCCCAGTACTCTCTTCCCTCTTGCTTCCCTTCTAAGTCTATGAAGGGTCCTCTCTGGTTCGGTGTATGGAGGAGTTGATGTCTCTCCTCTCCTACCTGTCATACAAGAACACAGCACAGGCAACAAACAAGTGAAATACTCTTGGTTAATGGAAGAGTATGGTTAGAGGAGTTGAGGAATTAATTCAAATAGTTAGTGAGTCAGTGAGTTAGTTGCTTGAATTTAAAGGCATAAAGAAAGAAAGCAAGTAACAGAGTGCAAAAATTAAAATTCAACAAGTAACTTGAACTGAATTAACAAAACAAGAAAAATGCTCAATCTAGTTAACTTCCAATTTGAGAATTGTCAATCGAAAACCAATCCCCGGCAACGGCGCCATAAACTTGATAGCCATAAACTTGATAGCTACGATTTTAGGAAATTGCACGATCGGCAAAATTCCTTCCGGCAAGTGCACCGGTTATCGTCAAGTAAAAACTCACAATAGAGTGAGGTCGAATCCCACAAGGATTGGTTGAGTGAGAAATTTGGATTAGAAGTGTGTTCTAGTTGAGCGGAATCAAGATTTAGATGAGAATTGCGGAATGTAAAATTGGCGGGAAACGTAAATGGCAAGAAATTGAAAGTGCGGAATCTTAAATTGCATGAATTAAAGAGCTAGAAGCTAAATTGCTGAAATTAAAAGGGGATCGGGGTGATTGCATGAATTTAATTGCAGAATGTAAAGAGAAAGTGGTAGATCAGAAATGGGGAATTCATTGGGTTTCAGGAGATATTGAGATCTCCGAATCAAAACATCTTTATCCCTTCCTCAACCAATGCATTCATTGAATTTTGCTTGGCAATCTTATATGATTGGATCCCAATCCCTTGGCTCACCAATTCTCTCTAAAAACAAACAAATTTCCAATCCCTTGGTTTAAATGTTCATAAGAAGAGATGATGCTCGATCACCGATTATACCACACAGTTTCATGAACCACAATTTGGTAGGATTACATGTCACAATATCCATCCAAACCCCAATCCAATTCACTGTGAGGAAGCTTCTCTAGCATGAATCCTCCATTCCTTTCCCAAGGTTCCGAAGGATTCCAATTATGGATAGTTTCTTTCCCAAGACAACTATCCAATGGAATTAGATCGAGAAGCTTTCTAACAAAATTCAAGAGAAAAGATTGAAGAAGAAGATAAAAACTATTATTGATTCATTGAATTACAATAGAGCTCCCTAACCCAATGAAAGGGGTTTTGTGAGTCATAGCTCTGAATTTAATTCCAAAAGATGAAAACTAGAAAATTGATCCAAAAGTTCCCCGTGTGTAAAAGTCCCCTACTAACTTAAATTCTATCCTATTTATACACTTTCTAAATTGAGCTTCTGTTGTGTTTCTTGGGCTTTGAGGCCTTTCCCTGATTTCCTTTTGCTTTGGGTTTATGATCCATAATCCTGATGAGGCTGCTGATCCAATTCTGCAACATTCATTGAGCCAACTTAGTGATAATCATGTAATGACACATGACTCAACAAATTGAAATTCCAGACTCATCAATTCTTCAGGCCCAATCCCATAAACCATGATATTCAATTGGGTTTCACACCAGAGTATGTTTAAGTTAAAGTTTGTGCTCAAATGCTAACTTAAACTGCAATATCTTTGTCCCAGAAACCTTTTCAATTAGTGGCATTTAAGTTGCAGTTTAAGCTTAAACTGCAACTTAAACGTTGGACACTCCTGGAGGTGATATAAGTCGAACACGTTTAAGCTTCAGTTTAAGGTTAAACTGAAGCTTAAACGTGGAAATGGAAGAAGGCAACCCTGGAGTGTGGAATTGTCGAACACGTTTAAGCTTCAGTTTAAGGTTAAACTGAAGCTTAAACGTGGAAACAGAGGAATGCATCCTGGAGGGTAAAGGTCGAACACGTTTAAGCTCCAGTTTAAGCTTAAACTGGAGCTTAAACGTGGAAATGCAAAACGCAACCCTGGAGGAGAATGTCGAACACGTTTAAGCTCCAGTTTAAAGTTAAACTGGAGCTTAAACGTGGAAATGGCTCTCTGATGCATTTCATTTCTGGCGTTTAACTTCCAGTTTAAGGTTAAACTGGAGGTTAAACGCCACTTTCAGCTTTCATGATTTTGGCGTTTAATGCTCCAGTTTAAGCTTAAGCTGGAGCTTAAACTGGAGCTTAAACTCCACATGTGATATTCAAGCTTCTTTTATTGATTTTGTTGCTTCCTTGCCTAGCCTCTTCTTCCCTGAAATCATCCAAACAACTGCATCAAAGTCTTGCAAAATTTCATGAGAAATCTTTCATTCATAGCATTCAAGTAATATAACTAAAAACTCATGAAATTTGCATCAAAATCATACTGTTTGGATGGTTCATTGCTTTGTTATTCATTTAACCATTCTTGGTTACTTTAAGCTCAAGAAAATGCATAAAACAACTAAAACTAACAGAAAAATGCTAGTGAAACTAGCCTAAGATGCCTTGGCATCAGCTATCTATCTCAAAAGAATAGGTTCCTGAGAATGCATCCAACATGAACTTTAAAGTCTTCAGGAATGGTCTTCCGAGCAAGATAGATGACGGCTTTCCTGAGTCATTTTGGGGCATCTCCAAGATATAGAAGTCAATGGGAAAGGTGTGTCCCTTAATGCTCACCAGCACGTCTTCAGCAATTCCAACCACTGTAATAATGCTTTTATCTGCTAACACAAAACGAGCTACCGACCTTTTTAAGGGAGGGAGCCTCAAGGCGTTATATATAGACAAAGGCATAATACTCACGCATGCTCTTAAATCACACATGCAGTCAGAAAATATTACATCCCCAATGGTACAGTTAACCATGCATGGACATGGATCACTACATTTTTCAGGTATATCCCCCATCAATGCATATATAGAACATACTAAAGAAATAGTTTCTAATTCATTAATACTACCGTTATGTATGCACAAATCCTTTAGAAACATCGCATATTTAAGTACTTGCTGAATAACATTAAAAAGGGGAACAGTTACCTCAACCTTTTTGAAGATTTCTCCCATTTTTGGGTCAAGTTCCATCTACTTTCTGAGCTTTCTTGCAAGGTGTGGAAATGGGATAGGGGTGGCGTCTTTGGTAGCTTCAGCTCCTTCTGGTGCACCATTCTCTAGTTGAGTTACTTCTTCCTCAACCATGTCTTGTACTTCATCTTCCTTTTCAACATCCTCCACTTCAAGCATGTCCTCAGCTGGAACATGTTCTAGTGGGCTTGGCTCCTCAGGATTCATCTCTTGCAGTGTGGTTCCAGACCTCAAGGTGATGGCATTGATGCCACCCTTGGGGTTGGGTAAGGGTTGAGAAGGAATTCCACTGGAGCTTGAAGGCTGGTTGTTGGAGTTATTCAGTGATCCAATTTGTGAGATAAGAGCTTGCAAGGTAGAGTTCAGACCATTTAAGGTAGAATTAAGGTTGTTCTCCATGGTCTTCTATCTCTGATCAATAGAGTGTAGCAACTCATCATTAGAAGAGGAAGAGGGGTAAGTGATCTGAGGGGTCTGCTGAGACACTTGGGACTGCCTTAGATGAGGTGCTCTGTAAGCCTGGTTCTGGTTCTGCTGTTGATAGGTAGGATTCTGCTGATACCGGTTCTGCTGGTTGTTATTATTATTCCACCTCTGATTTCCTTGGCCGTCTCTGCCTCCTCTGTTATAGTTGTCCCTCCAACCTTGGTTAAAGTTCCCACATTGGTTATAGTTACCGCCTTGTTGGTAATACCCTTGTTTCGGGCGGACATAGAAATTGTGAGTAGCTGCCACGGTGCTGTCCTCATGTTAGAGCTGTGGACACTCATCAGTGTAATGACTATAATCAGTACATATTCCATATACTTCTGAGGAACCAGTTGTTGGCTATGTTGTGATGAGGGGAGCTGAGATTGTTGTTGGCTGATGACATGTCATCATATACCCATTTTCTATGCTTTTTCATACAAGAAATTGATGATTTATGCTTAAATATTGAATGCTTTTTGTACTTAAATGATATATTTTCTTGATATTTTAATTTTATAAATCTTGTAGGAAATAAGAAGAAAAAGAAGCAAAGAAGCACAAAAAAGAGGAAAAAAAGAGCTTTGGGGTACACTTTGAAGTTGGGGTACACTTTGGAGCCTTAGGCCACGCTTTTAAAAGCGTGGCCCATGACCAAATCAAGAAAGGAAGCAGCCAGCACGCACACGATCCTGCCCTTGCCAAGGGCAGGGCAGAATCGTGATGCAAAGTGTGGTTGGAAGCAAGAATTTTCGCTAAGTTAAAATCTGGCCGCACACAGCATTACCATGCCTACTTCAAAGGGCAATAACTTGAGCTACAGACATCCAATTGATGTGCTTCCAGTTGCGTTGGAAAGCTGACATTCAGAGCTTTCCAACGATATATAGAAATCCATATTTGGCATTCAATTGAGGCAGGAACGAAAGGCATCTTTAAGGGCCAAAAACAAGCGAAAATAAACCAAAATGCTTCCACCAAGGCTCGAAGAGGGAGACACAAGGAACCCAAGGAAGTCTGCCCTCAAGGAGAGCAGAATGCCCTCTTGGAGGGCAATGTCGTGTTTTCTTCATGAAAATTCAAGGAAAAATTGCAACAACTTCCTCCACCAAGTTTCGAACACAAGACCTCTAGGAAGCCAAGCCTTAGGCGTGAATTAGGTGCCAAGAAACCAAGGAAATTATTGTAGCGTGTGCTTCCTCCGTGATTCGAACAAGGGACGTGAAAGAAGGAACATTGCCCTGCCCTCTGCGCGGGCAGGGCAGAATCTTGTGGTTGGCGCACCAATTTTCGTCCCTGGCGCACCAATTCTCTCCTGGCAGCACCAACTTTTCCTGCCCTGCCCTTGGCGCGGGCAGGGCAGCACCTTGCGCACCAAGAAGCAACATCCGCGCACCATGCCGCGCCAGACTCAACCATGGCCGCACCAATCTCATGCACCAAGCTTCAATTTTCTGCCCTGCCCTCCACAAGGGCAGGGCAGCCTCCTGGAAGTGTCATGGGCCAAAAATCAACCAAAATTCAATTTAATTCAATTCCTCTCCAAATTGAATCAAGGCCAACCAAACCCATTTCTCCTCAAATCCAAAGCAAGAAAAGCCCACATCATCACTCAAAGGCACATGGATCAATTAGATTAGGATTTTCATTTTAATTGTAATTTGTTTTAATTTTTCACTTTGTAAAGCCTATATAAAGGCATCAATTCCGTCTCACTAGGGAGCTCTCTTAGTTTTTCATTCGAGCTTTGGATCTTAGGTGAAGAATTGAAGAAATTCTGTTTCAATCTCACCTTGAGATCTCTTGTTTACTTTTTCTGCATAATTGAAATTCACATACTGCTTCATCTTCTCTTTAATTCTGCAATTTATTTTTCTTCTTTCTTCTGCAAATTGTTCTCTGAATTGATCAAGGAAGGGCTTGAGATCTAGACTTGTTCTCTAGTCTCATTGATTCCCTGAGATCTTGTCTCTTTAAATTTCACAATTGAGCTGAGTTACATTCTGTGTTGCTTCTTCAAGCAATTTTCCATTTCTGTTTAAATCTACTTCACTTATTCCATCTTTTAATTCTCTGCTTGATTGCTCTTTACTTTTTCTTGTTGAAGTTTTAATTCCCAGCACCCAATCCCTTTTACTTTTCATGCAATTTAATTATTCTGCAATTATTCTAAGTGCTGCTTATTGCTTTCCTTTAAATTTCCTGCACCCAATCCCCTTTACATTTCCTGCAATTTACATTTCTTGTCATTTAAGTTTTTGCAATTTACATTGCTTGTTCTTTAAGCTTCCTGCCTATTTACATTCTGCACTTTAAGTTCATTGCTATTTACATTTTGCTGCCAAAATTTTCACTTCAATGTTAGCTTGACTAAACTAATCACCCACTAAAGTTGCTTGATCCATCAATCCCTGTGGGATCGACCTCACTCTAAGTGAGTTATTACTACTTGATGCGACCCGGTACACTTGCCGGTTGGAGTTGTGTGTTGGAAATTCATTTTTCCACAAAAACACCATCATTGGCCCAGATATATTTGCTTCAGTAGGTTGGTCATCTTATATATTGATTGTGTGAGAGCATTATTCTCACTGCTAGAGGAAACCTCTGCCACAGCCTTGGGATGGTTGTTTCTGTTGCGCTTGTGATTCTGAGAAGACTCAGCGAAGTCGACAATCAATTGCCATGCTTCATCTGTGGTCTTGTACTTTTTCAGAGAACCAATGCTCGCACCATTAAATGTAGTCTTGTCCTGAGGTTTCATGCCTTGTGTGAAGTAGCTGATCAACACCAACTTGTCAATCATGTGGTGGGGGCATGATGCTAGGGCATTTTGGCCAGTTTCACTAGCCTTTTCTTTACTTTTTTTAGAAATTTTCATGCATTTTCTTAGGTAATAAGCAAGTTTTGGATGAATATACACTTACATCTTGATTCAAGAAAACATTGTGAATATTACGTGATTTCATGAGAATAATGCATGAATTGAATGCCATTTTATATAGTGCAAGATCTTATGACCTAGAACAAAGCTTTGATGCACCTTGTTTGTTTGATTTCAGGACAAAGGAAGTATAGAAGAACCACGTTAGCATCCACGTTAGTATCACTAACGTGACCACTAACGTGGAAAGGGAGCAAGCTTGCAACGTAAGTGGTATAGTTATCACCACTAACGCCCTCGAAAGCCATCACAGCCCACGTTAGTTTCTAAGTTAGTTACATTAACGTGGAAAGAGAAGGAAGCTCCAACGTTAGTGGTGAAGTTAACACCACTAACGTTAAAAAGGCCAAAAACATCCACGTTAAGAGCCACGTTAATGCCATTAATGTGAGCCTAACGTGGAGCAATAGAGAATCACCAACGTTAGTGACACTAACTTTGTCACTAACGTTGGATTAGGCCAAGTTTACCTACGTTAGTGGCTACGTTAATGCCACTAACGTAGGAGTTAACGTGGAGCAAGGAATGAGGAGCCAACGTTAGTGACACTAACTTTGTCACTAACGTTAGAGATGGCAACATACACACGTTAGTGGCCACGTTAATGCAATTAACGTGAGCACTAACGTGGAAGAGGAGGAGTTTTGTAGCGTTAGTGACAAAGTTAATGTCACTAACGCCCTCGAGTCTTGGCATGCCTGCGTTAAGGGCCACGTTATTTACACTAACGTGGACCATTAACGTGGGAGAAAGGGACAAGGAGCAGCGTTATTGGCAAAGTTAACGCCAATAACGCTAGCGAAGGATGGAAAGGCTACATTAGTGGTCACGTTAGTGTCACTAACGTTGGTGTTAACGTGACTCAAATAGGTTGGGACATTAGTGACAAAGTTAGTGTCACTAACGTCTTCGAACTAGAATTCACACTTAACGTTAGCACCACTAACGTCATGACTAACTGCATACCATGCCTGACTAACTCTCTTTCTGCAAGCTAAGCTGAGCCCACTGAGGACTGTAACTACTTCAGCTAAAGATCAAAGGCCCATATCCAAGACTTGGAGAGCTAACTAGAAGATCAGAAGAGTAGTATATACAGGAGTGGTTTTGAACTAGAAGGGAGCTTGGCATTATTGGGAGCTACACTCTGTATATTTACTTTTTCTGTAATTTCTAATTACTTTATATTGCACTTTTCTTTTACGCATTCCATTCCCAGAGCTATGGACAACTAAACCCCTTTCATTGGGTTAGGGAGCTCTGTTGTAATTTGATGGATCAATTATAGTTTTCATTCTCTTCCTCTTTCTTTTTTCTTGATTTTGCTAGAAAGCTTTCGGTCTTCAACCAATTGGTTAGTTATCTTGGAAAAGAAACACTCCATAATTGGATCTCCTCTGAGCCTCGGAAGAGGAATGAGGATATCATGCTAGAATTACTTTCTCACATTGGATTAAGTTGGGGGTTGGATGGATATCGTGACATGTAATCCTACCAATACTTTGATCTATGAAGGTGTGTGGTATAATCAGTGACCAAACTTCATCTCTTCTCATGGGCAATTAAATCAAGGAATTAGGAAATTGTTCAAGCTTAGAGAGATTGGGTTGCCAAGGAATTGGGATCCAATAGCCTAAGATTGCCAAGGAGATCAATGAATGCATTGATTGAGGAAGAGATGAAGATGAACTTGATCCAGAGAATGCAACATCTCCTAAGCCCAATGAATTCCCCATCTCTGATCTTACACATTCTCTTTACTTTTTGTTATTTACTTCCATGCTCATCTCCCCAATTCCCCATTTAAGATTATGCAAATTTATATTTCATGTCATTTATCTTTCCCGCCTTTAATTTTCTACAATTCTCGCTCAATTTGGCTTAGCTTGACTAGAACACTCCTCTAATTAAAGTTGCTCGACCAATCAATCACTGTGGTGAGTTTTTACTTGACGATAATTTGATATACTTGCTGAAGGAAAATTTGTTGAGAGACAAGTTTTCGTGCATCTGGGCACGCGTCAAGGAGATTATTGAAGCGCTCCCAATACTCGTAAAGAGTCTCTAATTTGCCTTGAATAATCATTGAAATTTCTTTCCTCAGTCTATCAGTAACTTCAGCTGGAAAGTATTTTTCTAGGAATTCTGTTCGAAGCATGTCCCAGTTAGTAACAACTACTTCAGGTTGAGTGTAGTACCACTCCCTCTCTTTTCCCTCAAGAGAGAACGGGAAGGCGACCAGCAGAATAGAAGTCTCAGTTGCACCATTATGACTAACAGTAGAGCAGGTTATCTGAAAACCTCTGAGGAGCTTGAGAGGCTCTTGAGCGGGCAAGCCATAAAACTTCGGCAGTAGATTGATATGTGTAGTCTTCAGTTCAATATCTGCACCAAGATTTGGATGACGCACTTGAAAGGTGGTAGTGTAAAGTCCGAAGCTCCTGCTTCCTAGAGAGTAATCTTCCTGGGAGCTGCCATGTTCTCTGCACGTAAATAAACTAAATCAGTAGAAAGGGAGCTTGTTTCTTTCTTAAATGACATTTCAGACTCGTCCTTGGATAGAACTAACCGACGCCGAGCTTGCCTTATATGTGAAATAGTTCTTTCAATTTCAGGGTCAAATGCGGGTAAGCTCGGATCAGGTAATGAACGCGTCATTCAATGAAAGAAACATACAGCTCATAGTAGCAAAATAAAATAAAATGCAAATAAATAAATTCCAACCAATAAATTAGCACACTATTGCAACTCCCTGGCAATGGCGCCAAAAATTGACGTGGCAAAAATTGGCCGATTAAGAATTTATAGAGAAAACAGCATTGCAAGTACAGTTCTCAACCGACAAAAATCTGCTTATCAATTTAGAAACGGTTGCCACAAAATTTAGAAATAAAATACTGGGGGTATGAATCCCAGGTCGTCTCCCAATGAGTTGTAGAGAGAGTGCTATTTAATGATCAGAGGTTTTCCAATAAATTTTTAAGTTTGAGAAACAGAGAAATAAATTATTGAGAATTTATGTCATTCAAATAAAAGCTTTAATCGGGAGAAGATTAAATGGAAGTTCTATCCCATTTGAATTTTTCCAAGTGTAATAATAAAAGGGTTGGTATCCTACTTAGTTATCCCTTATATAATAAGGGAAAGTCAAGTAGCTCTCAAACTAATCCTATCGCTTGCGTCTAAATCCTTGTCTAAGAAAGTATTAGAGTCGAAGACAGGAGAATTAGCCAACAACTTCCAATTAATATTGACACTTGAGCATTCCAACTCAAGGTTTACCTTTTAATTAGCTCCAAATCAAGTCAGGGAACTACCCCATTATCATGAATATAACTTTCACAGAATTAATAGAAGAATAAAACGAACATATGATAATTAATAACTAAAAATCAATCAAAATTAAAAATGGTTCTATGCATGAATAAATTCCAAAATCATGAACATACTTATCTAAACAGAGTCAATGGGCAATTAAAGAGTAAAGGAATAGAGAAACAAACTAGAATGATGAAGCTCCAACGGAGGTAATGAATCTTCTCAATATCCAAAACAAAGCACTAAAACCCTAAAACTATAAATGTGAAGAAAACCTAGAGGAAGGAGTTGAATTCTCTCTAGATTCCAAACTAAACTACAATTGTGTAGAATGAGAATGTCTATTGAGTCTCCACTATTCCTTGGCTCTAGTCTGTGTTTCTGGGCCAAAATCTGGGTCTAAAACTAGTCCGAAATTGCCCCTAGCAATTTCTGCGATTTCTTCAGGTCGCTCATGTCACGCATGTGCGTCAGGTGCACGCGCGCATCGATTGTGCTTTTTGCTTGTTGCGTGTCCGCTTCAGTTGCGCGTGCGCGTCGATGTGTGGATGCGCTGATGTGTGCGTGTGCACCAGGTGCGCACCCGCACCGCTCCTCGCTGGTCAGCTTCTTTATTTCCTCACGTTCCTTCCATTTTTGCAAGCTTCCTTTTCATCCTCTAAGCCATTCCTACCGTATAAAGCCTGAGAACACTTAACGCACAAATCACGGCATCGAATGGTATAAAGGGGGATTAAAATATATAATTTAAATATTTAGGAAGCAAGTTTTTCAACCATAGAATAAAATTGGGAAGCTATTTTAAAATCATGCAAATCATATGAATAGGTTAGTAAAGAGTTGATAAAAAGCACCCAAATTAGCACAAGATAAACCATAAAATAGTGGTTTATCAATCATCATCATCAGCAGAGCCATCAGCACCTCCAGCACCTCCTGTGCCTACACCCCGACTCTAGACACCTTATGAGCTGGGTTGGGAGATTTTAGAGACTCTGCACTGTATTGAGTGCCGCAATGCTCGCCGCTTCCAGTAGATAGTGGCGAAGTTTGACGGTTGCGATCCTGGACCACCCCCTCCGGACACACCTGAGCCTGAGAGAGAGCAGCCAGAAGTGGAGGAGCCTGTAGATCACATGGTTGAGGAGCCGGCAGCTGTAGTTGAGCCGATTGTTGAGACCATATCAGAGCCAGCTGAGCAAACATCTGAGGAGCCCAGACCCGAGCCCGCCAGCCGTCAGTCCACCGACATCATTGTCTACCACCTTCATCACCACCCACCACCTCCAGGTGGTGGAGCTTTATAGAGTTGATCACCCCGGTTCGTTTTGGCACGGAGGACTGTGCTTCATCTAAGTGTGGGGGAGGATCTTCTATTTTTGGGTGTAAATATTCTCTTCCGAGCACTTGTCATTTAGGTTATTTTCAGTTTTTATTACACTTTTGTGGATACGTTTAGTACTTTGACTTATGCACTTTTCACTTTGGTACATATAGTAGTTGCTTTTGGTTATATATATAGTATTGCACTTTTGTTTCGATATATATATATATATATATATATATACTTGTTGCATATTGCATGGTACATAGTATAGATATGGATTGTGATTGGATGTTGTGAATAGCTTATACCTAGCTCATTTTGATCCTAATTGTTCGTGTTACTTTTCGCTTGTTGAAAATTAGGAGAAGAACTAGGAATTTTTGAAAAAACTTTGCATCCATTACACCATACATACATACATACATACATATATAGGAAATAATTTTGGCAAAAAACAACATGGCTTTCCAACAACTTTGGGCTTTCTATTGAATTGAATGGAAAACTATTCTTTTTAACTTGCTTGAATGGATTTCTTATGGAACATAGAAGAGTAGAGAACAAATGCCTTGTGAGTTTTTGAGCTATATTGAGTGGTTACATATTTTTTAACCACAAAATTTTGTTTGTTGTGTGTTATATCTCTTCTATGATTGTAATCTTGGTTTTGCTTGCTTCTTTATTTTCAATGGTTGATGTTTTGAATTGCATTGAGCATGATTGAGGCCATCTTTGTTTAAAAGCAACTTTTCCCATATAGCCTACCCTTTGGCATTCACCATTGTTAACCCCCCTTGAGCCTTCATTACCCCATTGTTCTTGATTTTAGCACATCACAACCCTAAGTTGAAAACCATGAAATACCTTGGATTGTGTCCTGAATTAGCTTAGGTTGGAGGAGTGTGTTATATTTAAGTGTGGGGGAATCTTTTGGGAAACTCTGGTAGTTAAACAAAATGCTTGATTTGGGTATTCATTGAAAATTTTGGAAAATGGGAACATTCATGTATGAACTAATTGGACCATATGCAACCCTAAAAAAATCTCTTCATCATAAAAGGGGCACAAAGTCACCCTGAAGAGTAAAGAAATAAAAAAAGGAATTGCATATGTGATTGATAAACCACTATTTTATGGTTTATATTGTGTTTAATTGTGTGGTTTTATCATGATCCTTACCCACTTATTCATTAATTTAGCATGCATTTATATTTCCTTCCTGAAATTATTACATGGTTGAAAACTGCTTCCTAGAGACTTTTTAATTATGCATTTTAGTTCTCCTTTATCCCATTCGATGACGTAATATGTGTGTTAAGTGTTTCAGGCTTTATAGGGCATGGATGAGTTGGAGAGTGGAAAGGAAGCTAGCAAAAAATGGAAGGAACACAAGAAATTGAGGAGACAACCAGCGAGAAGTGACGCGGTCGCATGGCTCACGCGTTCGCGCGAAAGAGGAAAAATCGCAGTGACGCTGCCGCTGGTGCACGAAATTGTGATCATCAATGGCACCATCAACATGGTACGCTCATTGCAATCTCAACTCTTTATCACAACTTCGCACAACTAACCAGCAAGTGCACTGGGTCATCCAAGTAATAAACCTTACGCGAGTAAGGGTCGATCCCACGGAGATTGTTGGTATGAAGCAAGCTATGGTCACCTTGTAAATCTCAGTCAGGCAGATTCAAATGGTTATGGATGATATATGAATAACGCATAGAATAAAGATAGAGATACTTATGTATTTCGTTGGTGAGAATTTCAGATAAGCATATGGAGATGCTTTGTCCCTTCCGTCTCTCTGCTTTTCTACTGTCTTCATCCAATCCTTCTTACTCCTTTCCATGGCAAGCTATATGTTGGGCATCACCGTTGTCAGTGGCTACAATCCCGTCCTCTCAGTGAAAATGTTCAACGCACCCTATCACGGCACGGCTAATCATCTGTCGGTTCTCAATCAGGTTGGAGTAGAATCCATTGATTCTTTTGCGTCTGTCACTAACGCCCAGCCTTTAGGAGTTTGAAGCTCGTCACAGTCATTCAATCATTGAATCCTACTCAGAATACTACAGACAAGGTTTAGACCTTCTGGATTCTCTTGAATGCCGCCATCAATTCTAGCTTATACCACGAAGATTCCAATTAAGGAATCCAAGAGATAAACATTCAAGCCTTGTTTGCTTGTAGAACGGGAGTGGTTGTCAGGCACGCGTTCATAAGTGAGAATGATGATGAGCGTCACATAATCATCACATTCATCGAGTTCTTGAGTGCGAATGAATATCTTGGAATAAGAACAAGCTGAATTGAATAGAAGAACAATAGTAATTGCATTAATACTCGAGGTACAACAGAGCTCTACACCTTAATCTATGGTGTGTAGAAACTCCACCGTTGAAAATATGTAAGAACAAGGTCTAGGCATGGCCGTGAGGCCAGCCTCCCAATAATCTAAGAACTAGACGTCCAAAGATGATCCTAAGATCGAAAATGATCAAAAGATGTAAAATACAATAGCAAAAGGTTCTATTTGTAGAGAACTAGTAGCCTAGGGTTTACAGAAATGAGTAAATGACATAAAAATCCACTTCCGGGCCCACTTGGTGTGTGCTTGGGCTGAGCATTGAAGCTTTCATGTGTAGAGACTTTTCTTGGAGTTAAACGCCAGCTTTTGTGCCAGTTTGGGCGTTTAACTCCTATTCTTGTGCCAGTTCCGGCGTTTAACGCCGGGCAGTTTTGAGCTGATTTGGAACGCCGATTTGGGCCATCAAATCTCGAGAAAACTATAGACTATTATACATTGCTGGAAAGCCCAGGATGTCTAATTTCCAAAGCCGTTGAGAGCGCGCCAATTGGGCTTCTGTAGCTCCAGAAAATCTACTTCGAGTGCAGGGAGGTCAGAATCCAACAGCATCTGCAGTCCTTTTAAGTCTCTGAATCAGATTTTTGCTCAGGTCCCTCAATTTCTGCCAGAAAATACCTGAAATCACAGAAAAACACACAAACTCATAGTAAAGTCCAGAAAAGTGAATTTTAACTAAAAACTAATAAAAATATACTAAAAACTAACTAAAACATACTAAAAACATACTAAAAACAATGCCAAAAAGCGTACAAATTATCCGCTCATCAGAACACCAAACATAAATTGTTTCTTGTCATCAAGCAACTGAAAATCAAATAAGGTAAAAAGAAGAGAATATGCAATGAATTCCAAAAACATCTATGAAGATCAGTATTAATTAGATGAGCGGGGCTTTTAGCTTTTTGCCTCTGAATAGTTTTGGCATCTCACTCTATCCTTTGAAATTCAGAATGATTGGCTTCTATAGGAACTCGGAATCCAGATAGTGTTATTGATTCTCCTAGTTAATTATGATAATTCTTGAACACAGCTACTTTATTAGTCTTGGCCGTGGCCCAAAGCACTCTGTCTTCCAGTATTACCACCGGATACATACATGTCACAGACACATAATTGGGTGAACCTTTTCAGATTGTGACTCAGCTTTGCTAGAGTCCCCAATTAGAGGTGTCCAGGGTTCTTAAGCACACTCTTTTTGCCTTGTATCACAACTTCATTGTTTTTTTTTTTCATTTTTCTCCTTCTCTTTTTTTTTTCTTTTTTCTCCTTCTTTTTTTTCGCATAAACTTCTTCTCCTTTTTTTTTTGAATTCACTGCTTTTTCTTGCTTCAAGAATCATTTTTATGATTTTTCAGACCCTCAGTAACATACCTCCTTTTTCATCATTCTTTCAAGAGCCAACATTCATGAACAACAAATTCAAAAGACATATGCATGATACGTAAAAATTAAGATTTCACGTACAACCGGCAAGTATACCAGGTCGTATCAAGTAATAAAACTCACTAAGAGTGAGGTCGATCCCACGGAGATTGGTAGATTAAGCAACTTTAGTTAAATGATAGATTTAGTCAAGCAAACATAGTTTTGATTTCATGAGCATTGTAATTTTTGAATATAATTGCAGGAACTTAAATGGCAAGGAATTTAAAGAACTATAATCTTGAGCGAAAATGGAAGCAAATAACTGAAACTTAGAATGCAAGAAACTTAAATGACATCAAAGATAAATTGCAAGGAATTAAAGGTTGCAGAAATTTAAAGAGCATAAGAGCAAAGAGCACAAAGTAAAGGGACAGAATGTAGATGACAAGAATAATAAATTGCAAAGTGTAAAAGGGAAATGGGGTATTGGGTGTTAAAACAACTAAGAGCAAAAGAAATATAATGATAGAGAGAATCATTAGGGATCGGAGATGCAAATTCTCATGAATTGATGTTGATCAATCCCTTCTCAATCATGGGTATAGATCCATGGCAAGTGGGTAATTGAATCCCAATCTCTTGGTGATCCAATTTATCTCAACATAACCAATTGCCACTCTCGTGATCTAATTGTTCATGAGAAGAGATGAAGCTCAATTTCTAATCCAAGCCATACAATTTCCAGATTCTCAACCAAGGAAAGTTACATCTCACATACCAACCAAGGTGTTTTGATTTAGGAAATCATGGAAGAATGAACTCTAAATTGAACTATGTGGCTCATTTCTCAAATTCACCACACAATTCATATAGATTAACCCCTCTCTCGATGGTGATTGAATCTTTGAAGAACAAGAGTTTTCTTCTTGGATTAACCACTTGAATTGAGAAGGAGAAGAAGATGTATCAATTCATTTAAACAAGCAGAGCTCTTCCCCCTAATGAAAGTGGGGTTTAGTGAATCATAGCTCCAATTTCAACAACAATTGCCATAAATGAAAATTAAACTAAGTGTCAAGAAGGATGAAGAAGAAGAAGAAAATTCTTAAAGCCAAAATAGCTCTCCGGGTATCCTCTCGGAAATGCTAGAGAATTTTCTAAGTAAAAGTGCTAGTAAGTGCTAAAAATCTAGAAATCTAAGTGTCAAAAAGTTCCCTCAAAGTACAAACTTCTTCTCTATTTATATTAGTCCTAAAACTCCTTCAAAGATCTTCAATTGGGCTAGCAATGTGGGCTTTCTCTTTGTTGAATTCTTGGCTCCACGGAAGAAGTGTTCTAGACATGGAAGGAGGAGTTCATTCATGATGCTTCTGGCCCAATGGCTTGGCGTTGTTGCCAATAACGCTAGCCTTAATGCACGTTGGCAACGTGCATTATGTTTTCCTGGGAGTGAGCTTTGAGACTTGGGCGTTGTTGGCCCAAGTTATTGCCAACAACTTGCTTTTCTTCTTCTTGACTCTTCTCTCATGCCTAATGTTGCCCAGAATTTGAGTGTCAATCCTCTACTTCAATATGGACTATCATACATCATTGGAAAGCTCAGAGTGTCTTCTTTCTATTGCCTTTGGAATCATCTCAATTGGATTTTTCTAGCTCAAGTTATGCTTCCTCAAAGAAGGTAAGGTCAAGCTGCCAAGTTGTTGCTGAAAACGCCCCTTTCTTCTCAAGTTGGCAACGTGCCAAGCCTCCCAAGGCTAGAACATGGGGCTGGCGTTGTCTTCAAACACGCCCCCTTGTTGGCACGTTGGCAACGTGCTCGTGCTCCCCTCCAGGGCTGCTTTCTAGCCTTCAACTTTGCTTGTCACGTTGCCCTGGAACACGCCTTTAGAAGCTGGCATTGGCAACGTGCTCAAGTGCTTCTCAATATAGCTTGTTACGTTGCCTTGGGACACGCCTTTGGAGGCTGGCGTTGGCAACGTGCATGCTTCTTCCCTTGGGTAAGCTTCCTTGCCTAGCTTTGCTTGCTGCGTTGCCCCCAAACACGCCTTTGGAAGCTGGCGTTGGCAACGTGCTCGAGCCTTCCTCAAGGCTCGATGCTTGTTGCTTGGCGTTGTCCTTGAACACGCCTATGTTTCCTGGCGTTTGTTAACGTGGGTGGAGATCCAAAGCTTGGTGCCTACCAAGCATTCCTTCCTGGCGTTGCCTTAGAACACGCCAATGAAAGTGGCGTTGGCAACGTGCTCGATGGGTAAGATCCAAAGCTTGGTGCCTACCAAGCATTCCTTCCTGGCGTTGCCTTAGAACACGCCAATGAAAGTGGCGTTGGCAACGTCCTCGAAGTTCCTTCCTGGCCCAATTTGGCAACGCCCAAATGTGCACTCCAAGGTTGCTTGGCGTTGCCTTCAAACACTCACCCTTTCTCCAAGTTGGCAACGTGCTTTTATTTGTTGGCCCAGAATCTTGTCCCTGGCGTTATTGATGAACACGCCAGTTCATTCCCAAGTTAGCAACGCTCTTGAGCTCTTGGTTGGCCTAGAATCCTTGCTTGCATGCGTTGCCAAGGAACATGCCCATGCTCTCCCAGCTCAACAACGTGCTCGAGCTTTCCTATGGCACCAAGCTTTGCTTGCTACGTTGCCAAGGGACACGCCTTCAGACTTTGGCGTTGGCAACGTGCATCTCCCTTTCCTGCCCAAGCCTTCTTGCTGCTGGCGTTGTCGCCAAACACGCCTTTGTTGGTGGCGTTGGTAACGTGCTAGGGAGCTGCTTCCTTCCAGGTTTTTGCTCCCTGCGTTGCTATGGAACACGCTATTAGTTTGGGGAGTTGGCAACCTGCCAACCCACTCTTCTTGGCTTGCCATGGATTGTTGGCGTTGCCCTCAAACACGTGATGCCAAGGCATCTTAGGCTAGTTTCACTAGCCTTTTTCTTTTATTTTTAGTTATTTTATGCATTTTTTTGAGCCTTAAGTAATCATTTGGGCCAAATAGTCATGCTTGTCTTAAATCATTCAAACATGAAGATTTTGATGCAAATTCCATGAGTTTTTAGTTATATTCCTTGAATGCTATGAATGGAAGAATTCTCATAAATTTTAGCAAGACTTTGATGCAGTTGTTTGGATGATTTCAGGGAAGAAGAGGCTAGGCAAGGAAGCAACAAAATCAATAAAAGAAGCTTGAATATCACATGTGGAGTTTAAGCTCCAGTTTAAGCTCCAGTTTAAGCTTAAACTGGAGCATTAAACGCCAAAATCATGAAAGCTGAAAGTGGCGTTTAACCTCCAGTTTAACCTTAAACTGGAAGTTAAACGCCAGAAATGAAATGCATCAGGGAGCCATTCCACGTTTAAGCTCCAGTTTAACCTTAAACTGGAGCTTAAACGTGTTCGACAATTCCACACTCCAGGGTTGCCTTCTTCTATTTCCACGTTTAAGCTTCAGTTTAACCTTAAACTGAAGCTTAAACGTGCTCGAGCTTGTGCCTCCAGGGAGTGCCAGCGTTTAAGCTCCAGTTTAAGCTTAAACTGGAGCTTAAACGTGTTATATGGAACAGCTTGACCATGCCTTCTTCAAACATAAATAACTTGAGCTACAAAACTCCAAATGAGGTGATTCAAAATGCGTTGGAAAGAAGACATCTAGAGATTTCCAAGCATATATGGCATGCATGGTGGATACTAAAAATTGAGGGAGAAAACAGCCCCGTAATGTGCATAGAAGAGCATAGTACCAACATGCATTCAGGCCAGCTGACCTCTTCACCTTCCATGGAGTATAACTTGAGCTATAGAGATCCAATTGAGGTGCTTCCAGTTGCGTTAGAAAGCTGACGTCCATATTTTTCCAACGAGGTATAATAGTCTATATTTGGCATCAAATTGGCAAGGTTGACAAGAGAACAAAGTGACGACTCAAGAAAGGGGGGTGCAACGTTTGAGTGTAGTTTAATGGATCATTATCCTTTTTGGATCAATTATGTCACTCTACCCTTCAAGCAAGCAAGGCCCATCAACAACACCAAATCAAGGCCACAAGAATCATCTAGAATAGTTTATTTTCATTTGATTGTAATTTGCTTTTAATTTCATTTTCATTTTGTAATTTAGGGAGCCTATTTAAAGGCCTTAGTTTCTGCATTTGAGAAAGGGGGGATTGAAGGGGAATCCAGCCCCTGAGGGGAACTTTTTTACACAGGGGGAACTTTTGATCATTTTTCTAGTTTTCATACTTTTTGTAATTGAATTCAGAGCTATGACTCACTAAACCCCTTACATTGGGTTAGGGAGCTCTATTGTAATTCAATGAATCAATAATAGTTTTATCTTCTTCTTCAATCTTTTCTCTTGAATTTTGTTAGAAAGCTTCTCGATCTAATTCCATTGGGTAGTTGTCTTGGGAAAGAAACTACCCATAATTGGAATCCTTCGGAACCTTGGGAAAGGAATGGAGGATTCATGCTAGAGAAGCTTTCTCACAGTGAATTGGATTGGGGTTTGGATGGATATTGTGACATGTAATCCTACCAAATTGTGGTTCATGAAACTGTGTGGTATAATCAGTGATCGAGCATCATCTCTTCTTATGAACATTTAAACCAAGGGATTGGGAATTTGTTTGTTTTTAGAGAGAATTGGTGAGCCAAGGGATTGGGATCCAATCATATAAGATTGCCAAGCAAAATTCAATGAATGCATTGGTTGAGGAAGGGATAAAACGTTTTGATTCGGAGATCTCAATATCTCTTGAAACCCAATGAATTTCCCATTTCTGATCTACCACTTTCTTTTACATTCTGCAATTAAATTTATGCAATCACCCCCATCCCTTTTAATTTCAGCAATTTAGCTTCTCGCTCTTTAATTCATGCAATTTTACATTCCGCAATTCTCATCTAAATCTTGATTCCGCTCAACTAGAACATACTTCTAATCCGAATTGCTCACTCAACCAATCCTTGTGGGATTCGACCTCACTCTATTGTGAGTTTTTACTTGACGATAACCGGTGCACTTGCCGGAAGGAATTTCGCCGATCGTGCAATTTCCTATATCGTAGCATATCAAGTTTATGCACATCAAGTTTATGGCGCCGTTGCCGGGGATTGGTTTTCGATTGACAATTCTCCATTTGGAAGTTAACTAGATTGAGCAATTTTTCTTTTCTTTTGTTAATAGTTTTTGTTTCAGTTTATTACTGCTAATTTCTGCAAATTTTAATTTGTTTTCTTTGCTTATTCACTTGTTAGCATACTAACCACTAGCTGTTTGTGATATTGCCTCACTATGGAATTTCCACTATCTTTGGATGAGTATTGTTTGAGACTGAGCACATTGCAAAAAAGAAAGGAGTATCCATCATCTTTTGGTCAATCAAAATTCATGAGAAACTCTCCACCACCACAGAATGATTCATGTTATTATGCTCATGGTGGGTGGGAGTATCAGGAACAGGAAACGGGGTACTTCCCAGAGCCACAAAATGGTCCATGTTTTGGTGAATTTGATCACTACTCAAGTTGTGGCTGGGAAGATCAAAACCAAAGAGATTTCACTTATTCACACCCCATTCATCAAGAGCCATCACCTCTGAATTATCCAACCTCACCTCCTAGTTTTACAAATCTAAATTCTTCATCACTTGAGCATTTCTCAGCACAAAATTCCTTCTCAAATTCATACAATTCATTTCACTATCCACAAGACTCATTCCACTACACACAAGAGTCATACCACTACCAACACTCCAACCAAAGACTCTATCAGCCCACACAAAACACATACTCCCAGCCACCATATCACAGCCAAGATAATCAACCTCATCAACCCAATCCGAACCAATCACTTCATGATCAATTAACCAGGATAGAAGGAATGCTTACAACTATGGGCAGAGATGTGGCCGATTTGAAAGGCTTTAAGGAAGAAGTGATATCCAACTTACAAAATCAAGGTGCTACCATTCAAAAGCTAGAAGCACAAATTGGATATCTATCAAAGCAAATCCCTACCCACAATTCTTCTAGTGATACCAAGGCAAACCCAAGGGAGGAATCAGAAGAACAAGAAATGGAGAAAGTCAATCAAGGGAGATCACACTCCAATGAAACAGAGAGTTGCAAAGAGGAAGGGTTCATTGAACCACAAATTCAGGAAGCTTTTGATGAACAGGATACTCCAACTGTCCAACAACAACCAAGTTCTGAGATCAAGGATGTGAAGGCAGTAGAAATAAGCACTAAAATGAGGATTGTGACCGAGAAACAAAGGACCATATCCATGAAGAAGAGAAGGTCAAAGAACAATCCAACTCCTGAGCCAACAAGCAAGTTCACTCAAGCCAATCACAAGGGAAAGCTTGCTGGAAAGAGGCATTCACAACAAGGGGCACTAACTAGCTCCTTTATCCACTTGAAGTCATTCCTCTTAACAAACTGGAGGAAGAGGAAGAAAGTCAGGAACATCATGTCAAGCGAATGACAGTAAACGAGCGCTTGTTGGGAGGCAACCCAACCAAAGGTAGTTTTTCTTTTCTAGTTATTTCAATAAAAGAGTTAAGTAGATTTATCTGTATTGCAAGGAGCTAAGTTTGGTGTTGCACACCAAAACAATTCAAGGGTGAAGGTGAGATTCTAAGTTTGGTGTTCCACCAAAAACTTCATTAAAAGCACATTTTTACCTCAGCATGACTAGTCACTAGCTCCAACCAATCAGGGAAACTACTTAAACAATAGTTTAATTTCTAGTTCATAGTTTCTTTTTCTAGTTCATAGTTATTTTCTTAATAAAAGCACATGAGGTTTTCTGCATATGATCCAAATTGCTGCATATGGCAAGGAACTAAGTTTGGTGTTCACACACTAATCTAAGTTCAGAGGCCTACAAACATACATGCATGCTAACCAATTCTCAAAGTGCTTGAGGAACAAGCAACTTCTAATAGCTTTGCAGGAAGACAATCAATCTCATGGAAGGAATATACATCATCATCAAAGAGAACACCAAGGCTAGGAAGGATGATGAACAACAAAGAAGATGCTAAAAGGTTGTATTGTCACTTAATTGCTTGTACTTTGAATTGCTGATATTGGAAGTTTGCATGCACCCCTGCTTTAAGTTTGAGTCATTGCAGTTTTTGTTTGTCTGTTTGTTTAATTTCCAAATAAGTGATAGTCTAAGTGTCTGGATGAACTTCACCTTCCTAAACAAATGCTTGCCATGCTTGTTCTGTTTCCAAAAATAAAAGAAATGTTTGAACAAAAGTAACTCAATTCCATTTGGTAAGAAATCAAATAAGATTAAGTGGTGGTATGCATGTTTGATTGAATAGTCAGCTCACTAAGAAATAAAGTTAGAATTGTCACTTTTAGTGGAAATTAGGATGCTGTCTATGGATCTTGGTAAATAAATGTCCTTGGCCAAGGGAAAGAAAGAAAAAAAAGCCAATGAGAAAGGTAACCAAAAAGCAAAAGAATTAAGAAAATAAAGCTAGGCACCAATGGTTTGAACTTCTGAGACATATGCCTGTGGTGTTTATGTACTAGGATCTGCTTGGATGAATAGGTTCTGTGGAGTGTTTCAACACTTGGTAACTTGGGTTAACTAAACCGGGATTATCAACCAAAAGTCCATTATCAAGAGCAACCTAGCTACAAAACATTTAGTTACACAAAGAGGTGCTGGGCACCAATATCTTGTGAAGAAATGTAAACTAAAGTGCCTGTGGTGGATATGTGTGAGCACTGATAAGGAAAGAAAAATGTCAAAAGCTTGTGCAACACATGACACTGAGCAACAAGGAGCAAATAAGCTCAAAGAAAAAGAAAAACAAAGAAAAGAAACTTGCCAAGGATATGTGAATAACAAGAGGCCATAGCAGTGTTTAGTGGAAACATAAAAAGTGACATTCTTACCTAAGAAACAATAAAGTGATGCTGCAACAACTTTCTGCATGAACACCCCATTAATCAATGTCAATTACTTACTGATATGGCTAATGAATTTACTTTCTGTTTCATTCTTTCTTCTCAATAATTCAGAACTTGCTTGGGGACAAGCAAGGATTAAGTTTGGTGTTGTGATGCCAAGGCATCTTAGGCTAGTTTCACTAGCCTTTTTCTTTTATTTTTAGTTGTTTTATGCATTTTCTTGAGCCTTAAGTAATCATTTGGGTCAAATAGTCATGCTTGTCTTAAATCATTCAAACATGAAGATTTTGATGCAAATTCCATGAGTTTTTAGTTATATTCCTTGAATGCTATGAATGGAAGAATTCTCATGAATTTTAGCAAGACTTTGATGCAGTTGTTTGGATGATTTCAGGGAAGAAGAGGCTAGGCAAGGAAGCAACAAAATCAATAAAAGAAGCTTGAATATCACATGTGGAGTTTAAGCTCCAGTTTAAGCTCCAGTTTAAGCTTAAACTGGAGCATTAAACGCCAAAATCATGAAAGCTGAAAGTGGCGTTTAACCTCCAGTTTAACCTTAAACTGGAAGTTAAACGCCAGAAATGAAATGCATCAGGGAGCCATTCCACGTTTAAGCTCCAGTTTAACCTTAAACTGGAGCTTAAACGTGTTCGACAATTCCACACTCCAGGGTTGCCTTCTTCCATTTCCACGTTTAAGCTTCAGTTTAACCTTAAACTGAAGCTTAAACGTGCTCGAGCTTGTGCCTCCAGGGAGTGCCAGCGTTTAAGCTCCAGTTTAAGCTTAAACTGGAGCTTAAACGTGTTATATGGAACAGCTTGACCATGCCTTCTTCAAACATAAATAACTTGAGCTACAAAACTCCAAATGAGGTGATTCAAAATGCATTGGAAAGAAGACATCTAGAGATTTCCAAGCATATATGGCATGCATGGTGGATACTAAAAATTGAGGGAGAAAACAGCCCCGTAATGTGCATAGAAGAGCATAGTACCAACATGCAATCAGGCCAGCTGACCTCTTCACCTTCCATGGAGTATAACTTGAGCTATAGAGATCCAATTGAGGTGCTTCCAGTTGCGTTAGAAAGCTGACGTCCATAGTTTTCCAACGAGGTATAATAGTCTATATTTGGCATCAAATTGGCAAGGTTGACAAGAGAACAAAGTGACGACTCAAGAAAGGGGGGTGCAACGTTTGAGTGTAGTTTAATGGATCATTATCCTTTTTGGATCAATTATGTCACTCTACCCTTCAAGCAAGCAAGGCCCATCAACAACACCAAATAAAGGCCACAAGAATCATCTAGAATAGTTTATTTTCATTTGATTGTAATTTGCTTTTAATTTCATTTTCATTTTGTAATTTAGGGAGCCTATTTAAAGGCCTTAGTTTCTGCATTTGAGAAAGGGGGGATTGAAGGGGAATCCAGCCCCTGAGGGGAACTTTTTTACACAGGGGGAACTTTTGATCATTTTTCTAGTTTTCATACTTTTTGTAATTGAATTCAGAGCTATGACTCACTAAACCCCTTTCATTGGGTTAGGGAGCTCTATTGTAATTCAATGAATCAATAATAGTTTTATCTTCTTCTTCAATCTTTTCTCTTGAATTTTGTTAGAAAGCTTCTCGATCTAATTCCATTGGGTAGTTGTCTTGGGAAAGAAATTACCCATAATTGGAATCCTTCGGAACCTTGGGAAAGGAATGGAGGATTCATGCTAGAGAAGCTTTCTCACAGTGAATTGGATTGGGGTTTGGATGGATATTGTGACATGTAATCCTACCAAATTGTGGTTCATGAAACTGTGTGGTATAATCAGTGATCGAGCATCATCTCTTCTTATGAACATTTAAACCAAGGGATTGGGAATTTGTTTGTTTTTAGAGAGAATTGGTGAGCCAAGGGATTGGGATCCAATCATATAAGATTGCCAAGCAAAATTCAATGAATGCATTGGTTGAGGAAGGGATAAAACGTTTTGATTCGGAGATCTCAATATCTCTTGAAACCCAATGAATTCCCCATTTCTGATCTACCACTTTCTCTTACATTCTGCAATTAAATTTATGCAATCACCCCCATCCCTTTTAATTTCAGCAATTTAGCTTCACGCTCTTTAATTCATGCAATTTTACATTCCGCAATTCTCATCTAAATCTTGATTCCGCTCAACTAGAACATACTTCTTGTTCCGAGGGTTACCTGAAACGTGGAGCTCGGTCGTCTTGGTGAGACCTGAGGTGAGGGTTCCGTGACCCGAGCTTGTTGCGCTGAGCGGCGGGTGGTTGTACCTACAATGACACTCCGATGCTTAAGTTAGCATGGGTCCAAGCAGATATGTGAAGAATGTAGAATGTGTCTTATACCTGGGTGCTCCAGTGTATTTATAGTAGTTGGCCGTGATCTTCCCTGGATAAGATATTCTTATCTTATCTTATCTTTGGGAGTCTTATCTCTATCTTTTGTGGAACCGCCTTTCCTAGGCCTTTTTCGGCCTTTAGGTTTTGGGCTTCGTTCCTTTTGATGGGCCTTCTTCTTTATTTGTCCGAGGTCCGACCTCAGGCGTGGGCCTTTGGGACGAGGTCGGACCTTCTGCGAACTTCCCGAGTTTGGAGAGCTCGGTCAAGGTATGAACAGTGCCCCTGTCCGAGTTCGTCCTTTTGAGAGGTCGAGCTCGGGCATAGTCGTTCTTTTCAAATTTTGAAAATGGCCGTTTCAGCATTTATTGCTTTTTACCGTTTCTCCTCGATTTCCGTTCGGGCTCTGTGAAGGTATTATTTATTTGCTCCTTTCCTCATTTTCTTTGTTTATTCTGTTCCCTTTCCCTTTTTCTGGGTTTTTCGCCGCCTCTCTTTCGAGTATCTTCCTTCTTTCTCTCTGTTCTTCTTCTCCGATTCTTTCTGTGCGTTGTTTTTCGGGGTTTCCTCTGCGCCGCTGTTTTCGTTCTTCTTGCATCGGAGCTCGTCGTCTTCTTCCTTTCTCCCAGTTTTGTTTTCTTGTCTTTACTTTTGCTGTGCACATATGCTGGGGTTGCCCCGGAAAGAGGCGCCGCCATTGCTTTGGTTGTTTGTATGTGGGGGGGGGCTCTTTTCTCTTGGTACTTTGTTTCCGGGTTGACTGCATTTTTCTTCTAAAAGAACTTTTGTTTTCTTGCTTCTGCTGAATGGGTTTTTTGCTGTCTGCCTATTTATGTGATTTTTGGCTTGCTGTTGTATTCTTCTTTGTAGGCAAGATTTTTTATGTCTCGAAAGGTGTTTCAAGCAATGTCGACCAAGATTCCGAGTGGTCTTGGTTGGGTAGATCCTGTTCCTCTAAGGGTCCCTTCTGTTGTAGATTCTGAGTATCTAGTTAGGTTCCGTAGGGAGTGTAGTATTTGTGAGAACAGGGAGTCTGAACGGGATTATGAGCTAGTAGCCCCAGAGTCCGAGGAGAGAGTGTGCTTCCCGCCTTTAGAAAGTTCCGAGAAGCTATTCTTTTATGCTTACGATTGTTTTTCTCTAAGCTGGGTGTACGACTTCCTTTTACCGACTTGGAGTCCGAGGTCCTTTGGTCTTGTAACCTTGCCCCTACGCAACTCCATCCAAATTCTTGGGCGTTTTTAAAGCTGTTTCAACTTTTGTGTCAGTTTTTGGGCGTCTCCCCTTCTGTTTCTCTTTTTTCTATCTGTTCGCGTTGACGAAGCCGGGGTCGGGTGCTGGGAAGGTGTCTTGGGTCTCTTTTAGGGCTAACCAGGGGAAGAAGTTTTGTACCTTGTATGATGAGTCGTTTCATGATTTCAAGAACTACTATTTCAAGGTCCGGGCTGCTGGAGATGTCCGACCTTTCTTTCTAGATGAGAGTGGGGAGCCTTCTTTTCCTCTTTGTTGGCAGGAGAATGTAGTGTCGGTTAAGTATACTTTTGAGAGTCTAGATGAGGTAGAGCAGGCTTTTGCGGGTGTGTTGAGCAGTTTATGGGGTCGGGCACCTCACTTGGACACGAAGAAAATGTTGGGAGATCCAAGCCTTCTCCGTTCCGAGTTAGGTAGTTCCCGACCTCTCCGAGCTTCATCCTTTTAGTATTTTGCCTGTTTTGGTGGAATTCCTGTTTGTGATAATCCCTTTCTTTTTGTTTCTGCAGAGATGTCTTCTCAGGCGGATTCCATGAAGTTGCTTCGTCGGTCGAAGAAGTCTGCGGCTGCTCGGAATATTGAGGCTGAGGTTTCTGCCCGATCTTCTCCGCAGAAGACTACCGTGGGTGTTCAGACTCGGTCGAAGACCATTCCGACTCCTCAGTTCCGAGCTATAACTCAAGATCCTCCGACCTCCGGATCCGGTCACCTTTCCCCGTCGTCGACCTCGGGTCCTCCCCCCAAGAAACAGAAGACCTCTCAAGAGCTTGCTGGTTTCAATGATAAGGATTTTGACGCTCTTGGTTGGATTGAGCAGCACATTCTCCCCCAGACCTTTATTTCTACTGATGATGCGTCTATGGAGCATCACTTTCAGTATATGGCGCGGAGCTGTGTTCGGATGGCTAGTCTTCATGCCGCTATTGCTCGGGAGTTCAAGAAAGCTCCCCTTGGGGCGACCAGCTCCCGACTTGAGAAGGCACGGTCTGAGCTTGATAAGATTAGTCAACTGAAGGCTGCCAGGATTACTGAGCTGGAGGCCTCTTTGGAGGAAGAGAAAACTAGGGCCACCGCGGCTGTGGCGGCGGCGAAGACATCTGAGGAGATGGCGAGGGTGGCGACGGAGAACTATACTAAGCTGTATGCCGAGCTTGTGGAGACGAAGGAGAAGTTGCAGTATGCTCGGGATGATTTTTACGAGCTGGAAGATAATGTGGCCAAGGGTATGGATGCTATGTTTGTGAATTTGAGGGATCAGGTCCGGGTTCTTGCTCCCGACCTGGATCTGAGCTTATTCAGTACGGAAAACATTGTTGTGGAGGGAAAGATTGTTCCTGCTCCTGCCGAGGATGAGGTTCCGGTGTCCGACCACAAGGCTCCGGTGTCCGACCCCGAGGTTCCGGTTGTGAACCCGACTTCACCTTTGGCTGAGGATAGATCTGGTGTGGAGGTTTCAAACCGGGATGACGTTGCCGTCGATGCAGTCCCGATATCTATGTTTCAGCCTGCTGTCGATGTGGAGTCCGGAAAGGGCCTCGATCCTCTGTAGTCTTGTACTTCTTGGTGTTTTGCCCGATCTGTGGGCTCTTTTGTTTTTGGATGGTTTCTGTTGAACACTTTGGACACCTTTTGTTTTATTTAGCTACTTGTAGTAACTTTATTATGCGGTGTTTTTTGTTCGCGCTCGACTTTTTGTTTCCGCTTTTGTGCTTTTTAGTCGTTTTCGGATAACAACTTTTTAGCTAGCGTTTTGACTTCTTGTTTTCGCTTTTGTGCTTTTTAGTTGTTTTCGATTAACAACTTTTTAGCTAGCGTTTTGACTTCTTACTTTCGCTTTTGTGCTTTTTAGTTGTTTTCGATTAACAACTTTTTAGCTAGCGTTTTGACTTTATGTCTCCGCTTTCGTGCTTTTTAGTTGTTTTTCGGATAACAACTTTTTAGCTAGCGTTTTGAGACTTCTTTCGATTTCGTTCTTTTCGCTTGTACTTTTTAGTTGCTTTTGTAAAGCAACTTTTTAGTAAGCGTTTTTCGAAATCCTGGTTCTTGCCGTTTTAAGGCTTCTTTCTCGGGCCGAGCTTTTTCTCGGACGTCGGGTGCTCGAGTACCTCCTTTTTGTTAGGTCCGACTTTGTCGTTGGTCGGTTCTTTTGAGTTATTTCTGTAATCTCTTTTTATTTGGCTTTTTGAGCCATTTTTAGAGTTACTTTATAACTTTTCCCTTTGTTGGGTCCAACTTCGTCGTTTGGTCGGCCTTTTTAAGTTATTTTTGTAACCTCTTTTTTATTTGGCTTTTCGAGCCATTTCAGAGTTACTTTATAACTTCTCACATTAATTTGAACCTCGTCGCTTTATCTTTGCCGACCTTGTATGGTCTCTTGGCAAATGATTTTTTGCGTTTTGCCGAGCATAAATTAATGCGCCTTGGTGGGGTACTTTCTAGGATCTGCTTCATCATGAGGAAGAGAAAACAGAGAAATTTGATTAGTATTAAAAAGAAAGAATATTTACAAAGTGTTTACCCTTTAGGTCGGGTATCCTACTTAACCGGGTGTCTCATTAAAAAACCCTTGTAGGGAAAAAGAGTACACCTCGGGTTAAGTTTTTCTAGCTGTAGTACCGTCTTAGATTACAGGCGTGCCAGGTCCTGGGCAGCTCATTGCCTTCTAGGTCGGATATTTTGTAGTAGCCTGTCCCTAAGACTTCTGTTACCTTGTAGGGCCCTTTCCAATTTGCGGCTAGCTTTCCTTCTCCCGACTTTTGTGTTCCGATGTCATTTTGGATTAGAATCAGGTCGTGAATGGAGAAGCTTCGCTTTATTACCTTTTGATTGTATCTGAGGGCCATTCGCCGTTTTAAGGCTTCTTCTCGAATCCGAGCTCTTTCTCGGACCTCGGGGAGGAGGTCGAGTTCTTCCCTTTGTGCCTGCGGGTTATCTTTTTCGTTGTAGAAGATGGTTCTAGGTGACCCTTCCTCTATTTCAATAGGAATCATTGCTTCCATTCCATAAGCTAGTCGGAATGGCGATTATCCCGTTGTAGAGTGTGGGGTTGTCCGATATGCCCATAGCACCTGGGGGAGCTCTTCGGCCCATGCCCCTTTGGCCTCTTGGAGTCTTCGTTTTAACCCGGCCAAGATGATTTTATTTGCAGCTTCTGCTTGCCCATTGGCTTGTGGGTGCTCGACTGATGTGAATTGCTGTTTGATTTTTAGTTCGGCCACCAATTTCTGGAAACTTGTGTCCGTGAATTGTGTTCCATTGTCTGTTGTGATGGAGTAGGGGACTCCGAACCTTGTGACAATGTTTTTGTATAGGAATTTGCGGCTTTTCTGAGCCGTAATGGCGGCTAAGGGTTCAGCTTCGATCCACTTCGTGAAGTAGTCGACCCCTACTATGAGGTATTTGACTTGCCCCGGTCCTTGTGGGAACGGGCCGAGTAGGTCGAGTCCCCATTTTGCGAAGGGCCATGGTGCAGTGATGCTGATAAGGTCTTCGGGTGGTGCCTTGTGAAAATTGGCGTGTTTTTGGCAGGGGGGGCATATTTTCACAAACTCTGTTGCGTCTCTTTGCAAGGTCGGCCAGTAGAACCCGGCTCTGACTACTTTTTTGGATAGTGCCCGAGCTCCGAGATGGTTCCCGCACATGCCTTCGTGGACTTCTTCGAGGACGCTCTTCGTTTCTGAGGTCGGGACGCACCTAAGGAGGGGGTTTGCGAATCCTCTTCTGTATAATACGTCGTGAATTAGTGTATAATTCTGGGCGTCTTTCGTGAGTCTTTTAGCTTCCTTTCTTTCGGCGGGGAGAGTTCCTGACTTCAGGTAGCTGAGTATGGGGGTCATCCATCCTTGCTGTTGGTCGGATATATTTAGCGTTTCTTCCCCTCTTAGCACGGAGGGAGATCGTAAGGTTTCCTGGAGGAGACTTCTGTTGTTGCCTCCGGGCTTGGTGCTGGCAAGCTTTGAGAGGGCGTCTGCCCGGGCATTTTGTTCCCGAGGTATGTGCTGGATTTGTATTTCCGGGAAGTGTCGTAATTGTGCCTGTGTTTGGTCCAGGTATTTTTTCATAGTAGGGTCTTTGGCCTGGTAACTTCCATTTACTTGTGATGTGACGACCTGGGAGTCGCTGAAGATCGTGATTCTCTGGGCTCCGACCTCTTCGGCTAGCTTTAGTCCTGCTAGTAGGGCCTCGTATTCGGCTTGGTTGTTTGAGGCCTGGAACTCGAATTTTAAGGATAGCTCTATTCGTGTTCCTTGGTCGCTTTCGAGTATAACACCGGCTCCGCTTCCTGTTTTGTTTGAGGACCCGTCGACATACAGATTCCACGAGAGTGGGGTTCCCGGGGTCTCAGTATATTCTGCGATGAAGTCGGCTAGATATTGAGATTTTATGGCAGTCCGGGCTTCATAGTGGAGGTCGAACTCGGACAGTTCCACCGCCCATTGTAGGATTCGTCCTGCCATGTCTGTTTTTTGTAGGATGTGTCTCATGGGTTGGTTCGTCCGGACTTTGATAGTGTGGGCTTGAAAGTAGGGACGGAGCCTCCGAGCCGTGAATACTAGGGCGTAGGCGAATTTCTCTATTTTCTGATAGTTTAATTCGGCCCCTTGTAGTGCCTTGCTTACGAAGTATATGGGGTGTTGTCCTTGGTCATTTTCTCGTATTAGTGCTGAAGCAACTGCCCGATGTCCGACCGAGAGGTATAATACGAGCTCTTCCCCTTTTAAAGGTCGGGTTAGGATTGGTGGCTGCCCGAGGAATTCCTTGAATTCTTGGAAGGCTTTTTCGCACTCTGGGGTCCATGAGAAGGGTTTCCCTTTCTTTAGGAGTGAGTAGAGAGGTAGTGATTTTATCGCTGATCCTGCCAAGAATCTTGATAGGGCGGCTAGCCTTCCATTTAGTTGTTGTACTTCTTTGACACACGTCGGGCTCTTCATTTTGAGTATCGCTTGGCATTTGTCCGGGTTTGCTTCGATGCCTCTTTGAGTCAGCATGAAGCCTAAGAACTTTCCGGCTTCTGCGGCGAAGGTGCACTTGGTCGGGTTAAGTCTCATGTTGTGTTTCCTGAGGGTGCCGAAGACACTTGTGAGGTCGGGAACCAAGTTTCTGTCTTCTTGTGTCTTTACCAGCATATCGTCGACGTACACTTCTAGCTGTAGCCCGATGTGCTCTGAGAATACTTTGTTCATTAGCCTCTGGTAGGTTGCCCCGGCGTTCTTCAGCCCGAAGGGCATTACTACGTAGCAGTAGTTTGCCCTTGGGGTTATGAACGAGGTCTTTTCCTGGTCGGATCCGTACATCGGGATTTGATTGTATCCCGAGTATGCATCCATGAAGGAGAGATATCTGTAGCCTGAGGCTGCGTCGACTAAGGCGTCGATGTTTGGTAGTGGATATGGGTCTTTGGGGCAGGCTTTGTTGAGATCCGTGTAATCGACGCACATCCTCCATTTTCCGTTGGGCTTTTTTACCAGGACCACGTTTGCGAGCCATAGGGGATATTTCACTTCCCTAATGAATCCTGCATCTAGCAGTGCTTGTACCTGTTCTTCTATTGCCTGCATGCGCTCGGGTCCGAGCTTCCGGCGTCTCTGTTGGACGGGTCTGGATCCCGGGTATACTGATAGCTTATGGCACATCAGGTCAGGACTTATGCCTGGCATATCGGAGGCCTTCCAGGCGAAGAGGTCGGAATTCTCCCTTAAGAGGGTTATGAGTTCCTCCTTTAGGCCTGCTTCGAGGTTTGCTCTAATGTTTGTTACTTTTTCAGGTGTGTTCCCGATTTGGATCCTTTCGGTTTCTCCCTCTGGTTGTGGCCGAAGATCTTCTCGGGTTTGAACTCGCCCGAGTTCTATTGTGTTGACTTCTTTCCCTTTTAGGCTTAGGCTTTCGTTGTAGCATCGCCGTGCTAGCTTTTGGTCGCCCTTTAGGGTAGCGATCCCTTTTGTGGTAGGGAACTTCATACAGAGGTGTGGGGTCGAGACTATAGCTGCCAGTCTGTTTAAGGTTGGTCGCCCAATGAGGGCATTGTATACTGAAGTGACGTCGACTACAATGTAGTCGATGCTTAATGTTTTAGATTGCTCGCCTCTTCCAAAGGTAGTGTGTAGCGAGATGTATCCTAAGGGATGGATCGGGGTGTCCCCTAGCCCAAATAGGTCGGTGGGATAGGCTTTTAGCTCTTTTTCCTCAAGTCTGAGCTTGTCGAAGGCCGCTTTGAACAGGATATCTGCTGAGCTTCCCTGGTCAATCAGGGTTCGATGTAAGTTGGCGTTTGCTAGAATAACGGTGATCACCATTGGATCGTCGTGCCCGGGTATTATCCCTTGAGCATCCTCTCGGGTAAATGAGATAGTGGGTAACTCGGGCAGGGGACTGTCTTCTCGGACATGATAGATTTCTTTGAGGTGTCTTTTTCGCGAGGATCTGGATGCTCCTCCGCCTGCGAAACCTCCATTTATCATGTGAACGTGTCTTTCAGGGGTTCGTGGGACTTGTTCGGCCCGACCTTCATTGTCTCCTCGTCTTCTCTTCCTGGTCTCTTCTCCTTTCTCTGCTATGTATATGTCGAGCTTTCCTTCTCTGGCTAGCTTTTCTATAACATTCTTCAGGTCGTGGCAGTCATTAGTAGAATGACCGTAGAGCTTGTGGTATTCACAGTATTCGGACCGATCTCTCCCCGCTCTCTTGTGTTTTAAAGGTCGGGGCGGTGGGATTTTTTCGGTGTGGCATACCTCTCTGTAGACGTCTACCAGGGAAACTCGGAGGGGAGTGTAGCTATGGTACTTCCGTGGTTTGTCCGAGTTGGACTCTTCTTTCTTTTTCTGTTCTCGATCTCGGTCTCGGAGTGGGTAGGTTGATTCCTTTCTAGAAGAGTCTCTTAGCTGGGAGGTTTCCTCCATGTTGATATATTTTTCTGCCCGCTCTTGCACCTCGTATAAGGAGGTCGGGTATCGTTTGGAGAGGGATTGGCTAAACGGTCCTTCCTTTAGGCCGTTTGCCAATCCCATGATAGCTGCTTCAGTGGGCAAGTGTTGTATGTCCAGGCAGGCTTTGTTGAATCGCTCCATGTATTCTCGGAGAGTTTCTTGGTTACCTTGTTTGATCCCGAGTAGACTGGGGGCATGTTTTGCCTTGTCCTTTTGAATGGAGAACCTTGTTAGGAATTTCTTAGTTAGGTCTTCGAAGCTGGTGATTGATCTCGGTGGCAGGTTGTCGAACCACCTCATGGCTGACTTGGTGAGAGTGGTGGGGAAGGCTTTGCACCGAATCGCGTCGGAGGCGTCGACTAGGTACATTCTGCTTCTGAAGTTGCTGAGGTGGTGACTTGGATCGGTGGTGCCGTCGTAGAGATCCATATCGGGTGGTTTGAAGTTTCGCGGTACCTTCTCCTTCATGATCTCTTTTGTGAAGGGATCATGATTGCCTTCGGGGGTGGTGTCGCGTTCTGTTCGATCTTTCAGGTTGGCCTCTATTTTCCGTAGTTTTTCTTCTAATTCTCTGCGCTTGCGAGCCTCCCTTCTCAGATCTTGTTCGGTTACTTTTTGCTTCTTTATGTCCTCTTCGAGTTGTTTCAGTCGGTTTTGTTGTGCCCGGACTGCTTCTAGAATTTCCGAGCTCTTCTCTCTTTCGGGATTTTGTGGATCTTTGTTTGGGAATGATGTACTTGGGCGATTCTGTTTGTTTCCTCCTGGAGTGCGTGGTGATAGAGGGCTGTCCGGTCGTTCTCCGGTGTCAATTTCCTCCTCTTGTTCCGAAGCAGCGTGGTTATTGTTGAGAGGATCGTCCGCCATGGTAAAGGGATGACTTCCAGGGTCCCCGGCAACGGCGCCAATGTTCCGAGGGTTACCTGAAACGTGGAGCTCGGTCGTCTTGGTGAGACCCGAGGTGAGGGTTCCGTGACCCGAGCTTGTTGCGCTGAGCGGCGGGTGGTTGTACCTGCAATGACACTCCGATGCTTAAGTTAGCATGGGTCCAAGCAGATATGTGTAGAATGTAGAATGTGTCTTATACCTGGGTGCTCCAGTGTATTTATAGTAGTTGGCCGTGATCTTCCCTGGATAAGATATTCTTATCTTATCTTATCTTTGGGAGTCTTATCTCTATCTTTTGTGGAACCGCCTTTCCTAGGCCTTTTTCGGCCTTTAGGTTTTGGGCTTCGTTCCTTTTGATGGGCCTTCTTCTTTATTTGTCCGAGGTCCGACCTCAGGCGTGGGCCTTTGGGACGAGGTCGGACCTTCTGCGAACTTCCCGAGTTTGGAGAGCTCGGTCAGGGTATGAACACTTCTAATCCGAATTGCTCACTCAACCAATCCTTGTGGGATTCGACCTCACTCTATTGTGAGTTTTTACTTGACGATAACCGGTGCACTTGCCGGAAGGAATTTTGCCGATCGTGCAATTTCCTATATCGTAGCATATCAAGTTTATGCACATCAACACGCCATTGTACATTCAAGTTGACAACTTGCTTTGAAGCTTCAAATTCACCTTCCAGGGCTACTTGGCGTTATTGCCAAGCACTCAAGTGATAATGTACGTTGGCAACGCCCAAGTCTCTTTCTCCTTGCCAAGCTTGCTATGTCCCCAATCTTTCTTGCTCAAATTCTTGCTCCATAGCCTTCTTACTTCATTACCTATCATTAACCCAAGAAATTGTCTCAAAGTTTTGCCATTCCATGCAATCAATTTTATGAAATTCATTCATACTCATTCATTTATGTATTCCTTAAATCATTTGCATGAATTTGGCTACAATCAACATGTTCCTTGATATTCTCATGCATGAAGACAAAACTCATAAAAATACTTGTTTGTTTAGAGAAAATGAGTGAAACTAAGCTAAAACCAACCAAACTAACTAGCTAATATAGCAACTATGCAAATGCATCACAACACCAAATTTAAAGTGTTGCTTGTCCTCAAGCAAAAGATAAAAGACTTTGTCACAAGAATCTAAGATGCAAGACTTGAATGTTTTACCAGAGAGTAATTTTTTCATTGAACATGTCATCCTCACTTGTGTGGTCATTAATTTATTGTAAATGAACACGGCTATTCAATTTTTTCAATTAAAATGCTTGCTTCAATACTAAATTGGTTAACTTCACTAGACTTCTTTTTCTATACCGTAGCACATGATCCTTGAACCATTCTTTTCTTTGCTTCTCCCTTTTTTTTTTGTATATTCCTTCTTATTTCAATTGAGCTCGAAATCTTGTCTTAAGGCGGCTCTTTAGCATAAGCTTTCAATCAACAATCCCAAACCAGTTGGTTCAAGTTGTTAAGTGTTGAGACACTCTTAAAGATTTACTAACTCAAGCCTCTTTCCTTAACACATTCAATCACATGCATATAACATTGAACTTTTATTTGGATAGTGGTGTCCAGCACCTCTTTGGGTTGCTAAATGTTCTGTTATAGAGCTACTCTTGATTGTGAGTTTTCAATCGATAATCCCGAGTTAGTTAACTCAAGTTATCGGGTGATGAAGCACCCCTCGGATTTACTAGCCCAAGTATGTCTCTTAACACCAATCACCACAGACACATATCCAAATTTTGTCATTGATGCCTACCCTTTCATTCTTTGTTCTTTATTTTCTTTGTTGTCAAGGTTATTTGTGCTTTTACTTTTAAAGTCTTGTAACCCTTAACCGACTAGTCTTGTATAAGCAAGCATTCTTTTGAATTTCTTGAGACAATAAATGTCTATATACTAGCACTTTTCTATGAGACAACATGATTCTTTTTAAGCTAGAATTCTCTCTGTTCTTGCTCAAACTACATTTTTTATTCCATTGACAAGTAAAAGTACTTAAGACAAGCAACCATTCCAAACCTGTGAGTGGTGATGCATGGAATGGGAAACATAAAAAAAATGCATACAAGAAAGCGACCTAGAAGGTATACCATATTTCAGACATACATCTTCTTTATTTAATAAAGCATAAAGAAAAACAAAGGAACTTCACCACCTTTAGTCTTCATGTCCCTTTTTCTTTGCTCGATTCTCCTTTCTTTCCCTTGCCCTTTGGGTCTTCTTTCTTTTTCTTTCTCAGTTCTCCTTGTTGTTTTGTTGTTGAGTCCCCCTTTGGATCTTCTTTCTTTTTCCTTCTCAGTTCTCCTTGTTGTTTTGTTGTTGAGTCCCCCTCTTCTCTTTGCCAAACTCCTGAGCTTATGATGCCAAGGCATCTTAGGCTAGTTTCACTAGCATTTTTCTGTTAGTTTTAGTTGTTTTATGCATTTTCTTGAGCTTAAAGTAACCAAGAATGGTTAAATGAATAACAAAGCAATGAACCATCCAAACAGTATGATTTTGATGCAAATTCCATGAGTTTTTGGTTATATTACTTGAATTGCTATGAATGGAAGATTTCTCATGAAATTTTGCAAGACTTTGATGCAGTTGTTTGGATGATTTCAGGGAAGAAGAGGCTAGGCAAGGAAGCAACAAAATCAATAAAGGAAGCTTGAATATCACATGTGGAGTTTAAGTTCCAGTTTAAGCTTAAACTGGAACTTAAACTGCCAAGCCATATAATGCTGGGAACTATCAATGGCGTTTAAGCTCCAGTTTAAGCTTAAACTGGAGCATAAACGCCAAAATCATGAAAGCTGAGGAAAAGCTGAAAGTGGCGTTTAACCTCCAGTTTAACCTTAAACTGGAAGTTAAACGCCAGAAATGAGAAATGCACCAGGGAGCCATTTCCACGTTTAAGCTCCAGTTTAACCTTAAACTGGAGCTTAAACATGTTCGACCATTCTCCTCCAGGGTTGCCTTCTTCATTTCCATGTTTAAGCTCCAGTTTAAGCTTAAACTGGAGCTTAAACGTGTTCGACCATTCTCCTCCAGGGTTGCTTTCTTCATTTCCACGTTTAAGCTTCAGTTTAACCTTAAACTGAAGCTTAAACGTGTTCGACCATTCCACACTCCAGGGTTGCTTTCTTCCATTTCCACGTTTAAGCTTCAGTTTAACCTTAAACTGAATCTTAAACGTGCTTGAGTTATACCACCTCCAGGAGTGTCCAACGTTTAAGTTCAAGTTTAAGCTTAAACTGGAACTTAAACGTGCTTCCACAAAAGGCATCACTGGAAGTGTCTGGCGTTTAAGTTGCAGTTTAAGCTTAAACTGCAACTTAAACGCCACTATTTGAAAAGGTTTCTGGGCCAAAGATATTGCAGTTTAAGTTAGCATTTGAGCACAAACATTAACTTAAACGTACTCTGGTATGAAACCCAATTGAATATCATGGTTTATGGGATTGGGCCTGAAGAATTGATGAGTCTGGAATTTCAATTTGTTAAGTCATGTGTCATTACTTGATTATCACTAAGTTGGCTCAATGAATGTTACAGAATTGGATCAGCAGCCTCATCAGGATTATGGATCATAAACCCAAAGCAAAAGGAAATCAGGGAAAGGCCTCAAAGCCCAAGAAACACAACAGAAGCTCAATTTAGAAAGTGTATAAATAGGATAGAATTTAAGTTAGAGAGAACTTTTGGATCATTTTTCTAGTTTTCATACTTTTTGTAATTGAATTCAGAGCTATGACTCACTAAACCCCCTTTCATTGGGTTAGGGAGCTCTATTGTAATTCAATGAATCAATAATAGTTTTTATCTTCTTCTTCAATCTTTTCTCTTGAATTTTTGTTAGAAAGCTTCTCGATCTAATTCCATTGGTTAGTTGTCTTGGGAAAGAAACTATCCATAATTGGAATCCTTCGGAACCTTGGGAAAAGAATGGAGGATTCATGCTAGAGAAGCTTTCTCACAGTGAATTGGATTGGGGTTTGGATGGATATTGTGACATGTAATCCTACCAAATTGTGGTTCATGAAACTGTGTGGTATAATCAGTGATCGAGCGTCATCTCTTCTTATGAACATTTAAACCAAGGGATTGGGAATTTGTTTGTTTTTAGAGAGAATTGGTGAGCCAAGGGATTGGGATCCAATCATATAAGATTGCCAAGCAAAATTCAATGAACGCATTGGTTGAGGAAGGGATAAAAATGTTTTGATTCGGAGATCTCAATATCTCCTGAAACCCAATGAATTCCCCATTTCTGATCTACCACTTTCTCTTTACATTCTGCAATTAAATTCATGCAATCACCCCGATCCCTTTTTAATTTCAGCAATTTAGCTTCTCGCTCTTTAATTCATGCAATTTAAGATTCCGCAATTTCAATTTCTTGCCATTTACGTTTCCCGCCAATTTTACATTTCGCAATTCTCATCTAAACCTTGATTCCGCTCAACTAGAACACACTTCTAATCCGAATTGCTCACTCAACCAATCCTTGTGGGATTCGACCTCACTCTATTGTGAGTTTTTACTTGACGATAACCGGTGCACTTGCCGGAAGGAATTTTTGCCGATCGTGCAATTTCCTAAAATCGTAGCATCAAGTTTATGGCGCCGTTGCCGGGGATTAGTTTTCGATTGACAATTCTCAAATTGGAAGTTAACTAGATTGAGCATTTTTCTTGTTTTGTTAATTCAGTTCAAGTTACTTGTTGAATTTTAATTTCTGCACTCTGTTACTTGCTTTCTTTCTTTATGCCTTTAAATTCAAGCAACTAACTCACTGACTCACTAACTATTTGAATTAATTCCTCAACTGCTCTAACCATACTCTTCCATTAACCAAGAGTATTTCACTAGTTTGTTGCCTGTGCTGTGTTCTTGTATGACAGGTAGGAGAGGAGAGACATCAACTCCTCCATATACCGAACCAGAGAGGACCCTTCATAAACTTAGAAGGGAAGCAAGAGGGAAGAGAGTACTAGGAGAAGAAGAATCTGAAGGAGAATCTGAGGACAATTTTGAGGAAGTTCTAGATCTCAACATGGATAGAGAAGTTCACAACCATGAGAGAGCTGATGGAAACAATGCCATTCCCGAGAGGAGGGTTCTTGGTTCATACATAAACCCAACCTCTGGGAATTGTGGTAGCAGCATTCAGAAACCACCCATTCAGGCCAACAATTTTGAACTCAAACCACAGCTAATATCACTGGTGGAGAATCATTGTTCATTTGGTGGGAGTGCTAATGAAGATCCAAACCAACATCTCACAAAATTCCTGAGAATTTGCGACACTGTGAAGTCCAATGGAGTCCAGGAAGAGGCCTATAAACTGCTCTTGTTCCCATTTTCACTTAGGGACAAGGCAGCTAAGTGGCTGGAATCATTCCCAAGGGGGAGCCTAACAACCTGGGATGAGGTGGAAAGCAAGTTTTTGGCACGTTTCTACCCCCCACAAAAGGTCAATAGGCTTCGATCTGAGGTTCAGACTTTTAGACAACAAGATGGTGAAACTCTCTACGAGGCATGGGAGAGATTCAAGGATTTGACAAGGAAATGCCCACCAGACATGTTCCATGACTGGGTGCAATTGCATATTTTCTATGATGGACTTTCTTATGAATCAAGGAAGGACTGGTCGATTAAGCTAGATGATGCTCTTTGGGCATATAGGACAGCTTTCAAAACACCAATTGGAATGTCTCCTTACCAACTAGTATATGGAAAAGCTTGCCATTTGCCACTGGAGTTGGAGCACAAGGCATTCTGGGCCTTGAAACTCTTGAACTTGGACAGCAAAGCTGCTGGAGAAAGAAGGATGTTGCAAATTCAAGAGTTGGAAGAATTCAGAGCTGAAGCTTATGAGAATGCCAAAATTTACAAAGAAAGAGCAAAGAAGAAGCATGACAGCAACATAGCCCCAAGGAAATTTGAAGAGGGACAAAAAGTATTGCTCTACAATTCTAGGCTGAAGCTATTTCCAGGGAAGCTAAAATCAAGGTGGTCTGGACCATTCCTTGTCACCAAGGTCTCCCAATATGGACAAGTAGAAATCATGGAAGAAAAGTCACAACGAACCTTCACTGTGAATGGTCAAAGACTCAAACATTACTTGGGAGATGTGGAGGAGAAGGACAAGGTTAAATATCACCTCAACTGAGGAAGCTGACCGTCAAGCTAATGACGTTAAAGAAGCGCTTGTTGGGAGGCAACCCATCCTGAGGTAATACTCCTTTGCTGTTTCTTTTATTTGTTTCAATAAAAAGGTGAAGTAGTTTCTGTGCATTGCAAAGAATTAAGTTTGGTGTTTCACACCAAACAATGAATTCGTGGATCAATAATTCAAAGGGGAATGTGTGACTCTAAGTTTGGTGTTCCACCATACAGATCAACTGAACACAACAACCTTTGAATTATATGAAAGGAACAACCATTCTAAGCAATCACAGAAATGCTTAAAATCCTTAGCAGCAACTTCATTCCAAGGAGAATTCAAGGATTCAAAGATCAGAGGAGTAAGTAGGAGACTAAGTTTGGTGTTCACACACCAACTTAAGACTCGGACACTTGCCCATACATAGTTGAGCTAACCATTCAAGTGCTTGAGAAGCAAGCAACTTCATCACTCTTTGCAGGAAAGGAAACAAGGATCTTAGAAAGAACATGAAGCAACAACTAGGAGAAGAAGGAGAAATCAAATTGTTTCCTGGCAACAAAGAGAAAACAAGAAATTTCACAAGGTGGTGTTGTTCCTTGACCATTCTTTAAAAGGCAAACAAAAGCATGCTTGTTCTGGTTTAAACTGTAATTGTTGAATCTTTCTGGAATGTGAAGTTTTTAGTATGAGTGTTGGTTTACTACTTTGAATAAAGTGAATGCCTAGATGTTTGGATATAACTTCACCTTCTTAAACAAATGCTTGCCATGCTTGTTCTGTTTCCAAAAATAAAAGAAAAGTTTGAACAAAAGTAACTTGGCTCAATTAGTGACAAATCAAGTAGAATTAAGTGGTGGTATGCATGCTTGATTGTTTAGTCAGATCACTGGAAATTGAGTGTAGAATTATCATTTTTGTGTAGAAGTTTGAATACTGTCTATGGATCTTGATGAATAAATGTCTTTGGCCATGAAAAAGAAAGAAAAAGAAGAAGAAAAAGCCACTGAAAAAGGGCAACCAAAAAGCAAAAAAATTGAGAAAATAAGCTAGGCACCAATGGTTTGAACTTCTGAGACAAATGCCTGTGGTGTTTATGTATTAAGGATATGCTTGGATGAATAGGTTCTGAGGAGTGTTTCAACACTTGGTAACTAGGGTTAACTAACCCGTGATTATCAACCAAAAGTCCATTATCAAGAGCAACCTAAATACAAAACATTTAGTCACACAAAGAGGTGCAGGGCACCAAGGTCTCAAGAAGAAATGTGAACTAAAATGCCTGTAGTGGATATGTGTAGTGGACTGATAAGAAAAAGAAAATGCCAAAGGCTTGTGCAACACATGACACTTAGCAAACAAGGAGCAAAGGAGCTCTAAGAAAAAGAAAAAACAAAGAAGGGAAAAGTGCCAGGGACATAAGAATAACAAGAGGCCATAGCAGTGTTTGATGGATGCAATGAAAAAGTGATAATCTTACCTGATAAGAATGAAAAAGTGATGCTGCAACTTTCTGCATAAAACCCTTCTGATGAACTTCAAATGCTTGCTAATATAGCCAATGTAATTGCTTTCTGTTTCATACTTTCTTCTCAAATAACTGGACAAGCAAGTATTAAGTTTGGTGTTGTGATGCCAAGGCATCTTAGGCTAGTTTCACTAGCATTTTTCTGTTAGTTTTAGTTGTTTTATGCATTTTCTTGAGCTTAAAGTAACCAAGAATGGTTAAATGAATAACAAAGCAATGAACCATCCAAACAGTATGATTTTGATGCAAATTCCATGAGTTTTTAGTTATATTACTTGAATTGCTATGAATGGAAGATTTCTCATGAAATTTTGCAAGACTTTGATGCAGTTGTTTGGATGATTTCAGGGAAGAAGAGGTTAGGCAAGGAAGCAACAAAATCAATAAAGGAAGCTTGAATATCACATGTGGAGTTTAAGTTCCAGTTTAAGCTTAAACTGGAACTTAAACTGCCAAGCCATATAATGCTGGGAACTATCAGTGGCGTTTAAGCTCCAGTTTAAGCTTAAAGTGGAGCTTAAACGCCAAAATCATGAAAGCTGAGGAAAAGCTGAAAGTGGCGTTTAACCTCCAGTTTAACCTTAAACTGGAAGTTAAACGCCAGAAATGAGAAATGCACCAGGGAGCCATTTCCACGTTTAAGCTCCAGTTTAACCTTAAACTGGAGCTTAAACGTGTTCGACCATTCTCCTCCAGGGTTGCCTTCTTCCTTTCCACGTTTAAGCTCCAGTTTAAGCTTAAACTGGAGCTTAAACGTGTTCGACCATTCTTCTCCAGGGTTGCTTTCTTCATTTCCACGTTTAAGCTTCAGTTTAACCTTAAACTGAAGCTTAAACGTGTTCGACCATTCCACACTCCAGGGTTGCTTTCTTCCATTTCCACGTTTAAGCTTCAGTTTAACCTTAAACTGAAGCTTAAACGTGCTTGAGTTATACCACCTCCAGGAGTGTCCAACGTTTAAGTTCCAGTTTAAGCTTAAACTGGAACTTAAACGTGCTTCCACAAAAGGCATCACTGGAAGTGTCTGGCGTTTAAGTTGCAGTTTAAGCTTAAACTGCAACTTAAACGCCACTATTTGAAAAGGTTTCTGGGCCATAGATATTGCAGTTTAAGTTAGCATTTGAGCACAAACATTAACTTAAACGTACTCTGGTATGAAACCCAATTGAATATCATGGTTTATGGGATTGGGCCTGAAGAATTGATGAGTCTGGAATTTCAATTTGTTGAGTCATGTGTCATTACTTGATTATCACTAAGTTGGCTCAATGAATGTTACAGAATTGGATCAGCAGCCTCATCAGGATTATGGATCATAAACCCAAAGCAAAAGGAAATTAGGGAAAGGCCTCAAAGCCCAAGAAACACAACAGAAGCTCAATTTAGAAAGTGTATAAATAGGATAGAATTTAAGTTAGAGAGAACTTTTGGATCATTTTTCTAGTTTTCATACTTTTTGTAATTGAATTCAGAGCTATGACTCACTAAACCCCCTTTCATTGGGTTAGGGAGCTCTATCGTAATTCAATGAATCAATAATAGTTTTTATCTTCTTCTTCAATCTTTTCTCTTGAATTTTTGTTAGAAAGCTTCTCGATCTAATTCCATTGGTTAGTTGTCTTGGGAAAGAAACTATCCATAATTGGAATCCTTCGGAACCTTGGGAAAGGAATGGAGGATTCATACTAGAGAAGCTTTCTCACAGTGAATTGGATTGGGGTTTGGATGGATATTGTGACATGTAATCCTACCAAATTGTGGTTCATGAAACTGTGTGGTATAATCAGTGATCGAGCGTCATCTCTTCTTATGAACATTTAAACCAAGGGATTGGGAATTTGTTTGTTTTTAGAGAGAATTGGTGAGCCAAGGGATTGGGATCCAATCATATAAGATTGCCAAGCAAAATTCAATGAACGCATTGGTTGAGGAAGGGATAAAAATGTTTTGATTCGGAGATCTCAATATCTCCTGAAACCCAATGAATTCCCCATTTCTGATCTACCACTTTCTCTTTACATTCTGCAATTAAATTCATGCAATCACCCCGATCCCTTTTTAATTTCAGCAATTTAGCTTCTCGCTCTTTAATTCATGCAATTTAAGATTCCGCAATTTCAATTTCTTGCCATTTACGTTTCCCGCCAATTTTACATTTCGCAATTCTCATCTAAACCTTGATTCCGCTCAACTAGAACACACTTCTAATCCGAATTGCTCACTCAACCAATCCTTGTGGGATTCGACCTCACTCTATTGTGAGTTTTTACTTGACGATAACCGGTGCACTTGCCGGAAGGAATTTTTGCCGATCGTGCAATTTCCTAAAATCGTAGCATCAGCTTATCATTGTTTCCTTTAGCCTCTGAGCATTAAATCTCACCCTTGCAAGTTCCTGCTCTTCAAATATCTTGCGAGCTTCATTAAAACTTTTGATTTGTGGGTTGAGTAATGGGGGTGCTCCACAAAGGTAACTGAGCTTTTCTTGGGTGCTGACGAATGGATTTTTTGACGGTTTAGAATTTCACTAATGAAATCTCGTTGTAAAGTATAGTTTCTAAACCAAACAATAATCCTTTCGTACAAAAAGTTGTTTGTCACTAAAACAAACCCCTAAATTTATAAACCGAAGTATTGAACCTCGGGTCGTTCTCCCTAGGAATTGTAATGAAGTGTCTTGTTATTGGTTGTGAGTTATTTTTGGGGTTTTGATAAGAAGCATGAAGGATAAATGGCAAGGAAGTAAACTAAGGCCTAAAAAGGTCTTGGCAAGGGTTGGTGGTCAAGGATCTCTATCCTAATCACTAACCACAATATGAGAATTGGCAAGGATCAATCCCATTAAATCATCCTCTAACTAGTAGTAAAGGAAAGTCAAATGAGCTATATCAATCCTAGTCCATAAGTCCTAACTCTCCACCAATTCAATTAGTGAGAACTAGAGTCAATGGCTCCCAATCATCAATCACTTGGACATTAGTAACTCAAGAGTTCCTAAGTTACCTTTCTAAGCCAAGAGTATAAAATTCTACTCTAAAATCCAACCAAGCATTTCATCAAACACTTGGAAGGCATAAAAGGAAAGCATAGTAAATTGACAACAAGAATTAATTCTAACAACAATCAAATGTAAAGAATTAACAACAACAATTAAAGGAAACAAGATCTACATGAATTACCTCTTATTGAATAGAAAGAGAAAGGAAGGAACAATACTAGATCTACAACAAAATATAAGAACAACATAAAAGAGATTACACCAAAAGAATAGGAGAAGAATGAATGTAACTACAAGGAATTGAGAAGCTAGAAGTAGAAGAAGATGAATCTAAATCTAGATCTAAGAACTAAACCTAATCCTAATCCTAATTCTAGAGAGAAGTGAGAGCTTCTCTCTCTAGAAACTACTTCTAAACTACTAAACTAATGAGTGTGTAATGAACTAATGAGTTGGAATCCCCTTTTCTCTTCAATCCTTGGCTTTAAATAGCATCTTTGGCGCCAAAGTTGGTTGGGATTGGGCCCCACAACCCTTCAGAATTCGTTGGCCACGTTTTCATTAAAAAATCATAAACCAACACTGACGCGTACGCGTGCTGCGCGTACGCGTGCTGCGCGTACGCGTCCATGGGGTAATTCGCAGGTGCGCGCAAGCGCCAGGTGCGCGCGCGCGTCCATGGGCGATTTCAACTTCTTGACTTTTCATGATTTCTCCACTTTGCATGCTTTCCCTCTTCACTCCTTTGATCCATTCCTAGCCCTTTTCAATCTGAAATTACTAACAAACACATCAAGGCATCTAGTGGAATCAAAGGGAGATTAAAACCATCAAATTAAGGGTCTAAAAGCATGTTTTCACATCTAAGCACAAATAAGGAGACAATCATAAAACCATGCTATTTCATTGAATAAATGTGGGTAAAAGGCGATAAAATCTCTTAAAATCAATACAAGACAAACCGTCAAAACGGGGTTTGTCAGGTGCATATATCATAGTCAAGTCTGTCCTTATGCCTGGCTTCCCTGAACATTCTGCTTTCATTGAACTCTTTGTGAAATGTATCATGTCTAGCATCCAACCTATGGAGAAGCTCCCTTTGCTGAGCTTGCTCTTTCCTTAGTTGAGCTTGTTCTTGTATTACTTTCTCCATGGCACTTTCATATTCAACAGTTGAATTGTTGATGGCTTCATGCATCTTGGCATATTGTTCTTGTTGTAGTTCCATCATGTGTGTTTGGTATTCATTTTGTTGGCTCATCCATTGAACTTGAACCCCTCTTTGTTGATCCATCAGTTGCCAAAGGTCCCTTTGTTGCTGAGCTTGTTCCTCTTGGCTTCTTTGAATTTGTGAATATTGCCCAGAGATTCCTTCCAAAGCGGCTTGGAGTTGATTCATGTTTAAGGTATGGGGTTCTTCCATTTCTTGAGGCTCCTCCTCCTGTCTTGCTTCTTTCCTTTTCTTTCTTCTTGATAAAGGTTGTCTCTTCAATTGTGTTGTGGTGACAAATTCCAACCTTTCCCTAGTGAGAGATTTTCCAATAGAGACCACGTCAGTTTCTTCAAATTCTTCCAGAGGCACTCTAGCTTCTTCACATAAGCGCAAAATAGTACTAGGATATCCTAGCCAGCTGTCCTGTTTGACCTTTTGAGCTATGTCAATGATGTTCTTGGCTATAATTTCTCCAACATTGATTTTCCCTCCTTTCATTATGCAGTGGATCATTATTGCTCTATTCACTGTCCCTTCGAAATTATTTGAAGTGGAGATCAATGATCTCCTCACTATGTCATGCCATCCTTTTGCTTGAGGTATGAGATCACCTCTCCGAAGTTTGAGTGGTTGTCCATGTGAATCCAACACCCAATCCGTGCCTACTCTGCATAAGTCACTTAACACATCCATATATCTTGGGTCATTTTCAACCCTTTCTTCATAGCTAGCTTGTTTGAACCGTTTTGGTTTGACCTTTAGCACCCTATTGATGGCGTCCGGACTAAAATCAATAGTCACCCCTCTTACATAACTCATGTGTGGTTCTTCATCATCAAATTCTCTTATCACATTAGTGTAGAACTCATGGATGAGAAGCATGCTCCCTTCTTGAGGTTGGTTACAGAGAAGCTCCCATCCTCTCTTCCTGATTATTTTTTGTATCTCAGAGTATTCCTCCTTCCTTAGCTTGAAAGGTAATTCCGGAACAACATCTTTGCTTGACATCCAACTAAAGATGCGCTCATTGTGTTTGGATTTGAATCTTCTTCGATCAAAGGTGTTTTGTCCTTCATCTTCTATGGGTTGCTTGTCCCTCCAATCTCTTGATGATGAGGCCATTGAGATTCACTTGCAAGGGTTGAATCTCCCACACCAAACTTAGTTGAATGCTTGTCCTTAAGCATAAAGAAAATGTTTATGAAGGGTGTGTAGAGAGATATATGATGACAAGGTAGATTAGACAAGCTAGAAAATGATGGTGAGAGGGAAGGGGCTGTTTCGGTTATGTTGAGAGAGGTAGTGCATCATGAGTTTTGTTGGAGAAAGATTAGGTCCAAAGCTAACATTTGTGAAGCACGAATGAGTTGGAATTTGAGTGTGAATTCGGCTGGTGAAATGGGGTGATGGAGAGGTATAAGGATGAGTGAGGATAAAGTGAGGTTTGTTGAATATGGTTGAAGTATTTAAAGTGATGTTTGTGGTGGGGGGTATGGTTTTAGTGATTTCCGTGGTGGGATGCATGGTTTTAGTGGTTCGGTCATAGCATGGGGAGCATGCTTCCTTGTGCCCAATGCATGTTGAGTTGTTTTTTTTTTCCAATGCACAAAGTTCAAGACTCATGTGACTTTCTCTTCCTTGTGTATCCGTGACCTCCTTTCCAAGATTCCCCATCACTTCTTTCTTTCTTTCCTGCAACAAAATTCCAAAATCTTGAGATTCTTAAAGTGACATTACTAGCTAGCAACTTATGATGATATTCTTATGTAAAGTTGACTAAGCAAAAATTAAAATTTATGAATTAATTCCCTACTCTACTTTTCTAGCATTATTTATGTATGTAAAGACACCAAACTTAGTTTGTGACTAAGTGTTATATGGAGTTAACTCCAAAGATGGCCACACCAAACTTAGTATCTTACCTACATTGTATGCTATTTCAATCTCTTTTTCTCGGTTTTTTTTTTATAAAATGAAATCTCTTATTATTGACTACTAAAGCATAAAAATAAAAGAGAACTCCTGTGCATGGGTTGCCTCCCATGAAGCGCTTGTTTATTGTCCTTAGCTTGACAATGCAACTTCCTTGCTCATGTTAGCATTTGCACACTTTCTTCCTTGCTCCAGGGGCCACTAAAATAATGCTTCACCCTATGTGCATTAGCTGTGAAGGTTTGTTTTGAGGCTTCATCAAGTAATTCTACATAGCCATGAGGGGATACTTTGGTGATGGTGTATGGACCAGTCCATCTAGACCTCAGCTTACCAGGAAAAATCTTCAATCTTGAGTTGAATAGTAACACCTTTTGGCCTGGTTCCAATGTTCTTTGGGAGATTCTCTTGTCATGCCACTTTTTTGCTCTTTCTTTGTATATTCTGGCATTTTCATATGCCTCCAATCTGAACTCCTCCAATTCATTGAGTTGTAGCAACCTTTTTTCTCCTGCTGCTTGAGCATCTAAATTTAGAAGTTTGGTAGCCCAAAAGGCTTTATGTTCAAGCTCCACAGGGAGGTGGCATGCCTTTCCATACACCAACTGAAATGGAGATTTTCCTATGGGTGTCTTGAAAGCTGTCCTGTATGCGCAAAGTGCATCATCCAGCTTTCTAACCCAATCCTTTCTTGTTGTCCCCACAGTTTTCTCCAAAATCCTCTTTAGTTCTCTGTTGGCAAGTTCAGCTTGCCCATTGGTTTGTGGGTGATACGGTGTGGCCACTTTGTGAGTAACACCATATTTGTGGAGTAGGGAATTCAGTTGCTTGTTACAGAAGTGGCTTCCCCCATCACTTATAAGTCCTTTAGGCACTCTAAATCTAGTGAAGATGTTCTTCTTCAGGATTTGCAAGACTACGTTGGTATCACATGTGGTGGTGGCTATTGCTTCTACCCATTTTGAGACATACTCCACTACTACCAAAATGTATTTGAATGTGTAGGATGGAGGGAAAGGTCCCATGAAGTCTATTCCCCACAGATCAAAGAGTTCCACTTCCAAAATGAACTTCTGAGGCATCTCATTTTTCTTTGACAAACCCCCTGTTCTTTGACATTTATTGCAATGGCTCACAAACTCTCTAGCATCCTTGAAGATTGAAGGCCAGTAGAAACCACTTTGAAGGACCTTTGCAGCCGTTCTTTCAGCCCCAAAATGACCACCATAACTAGAGTTGTGACAATGCCATAGTATGTTCTTCATCTCACCCTCTGACACACATCTTCTTATCATTCCATCTGGGCATCTTTTGAACAAAAATGGTTCATCCCAGAAGAAGAACTTAGCCTCATGCAGCAACTTCTTAACTTGTTGTTTTGTGTACTCTTGTGGAATGATTCTTTCTGCCTTGTAGTTGGCCATGTCTGCAAACCAAGGGACGTGTTGAATTTGCAAGAGGTGCTCATCTGGAAATTCTTCATTTATTGATTGAAGGTTTTCTTGGCATGCATCTTGTGGTAGCCTTGATAAGTGGTCAGCAACTTGATTTTCATTGCCCTTTCTATCTTTTATCTCGATGTCAAACTCTTGTAGGAGTAGTACCCATCTGATGAGCCTTGGTTTGGCATCCTGTTTTGACATAAGATACTTAAGAGCAGCATGGTCAGTATACACTAAAACTTTAGATCCAATCAAATATTGTCTAAACTTATCAAAAGCATATACCACAGCTAGTAGCTCTTTCTCTGTTGTGGTGTAGTTTTTTTGAGCTTCATTCAATACCTTACTTGCATAGTAGATAACATGAAGCTTCTTTTCCTTCCTCTGCCCCAACACAACACCAATTGCAAGGTTACTTGCATCACACATGAGTTCAAAAGGTAGTCCCCAACTTGGGGGTGTGATGATTGGTGCTGTGGTGAGCTTAGCCTTTAGAGTTTCAAAAGCATGTTTACATTCATCATCAAAGAGAAAAGGATTGTCTACCACTAGCAGATTGCTTAGTGGTTTTGCTATTTTGGAAAAATCTTTGATGAATCTCCTATAGAATCCAGCATGCCCTAAGAAGCTTCTAACGGCTTTCACACTGGTTGGCAAAGGAAGTTTTTCTATAATTTCTACTTTTGCCTTGTCAACTTCTATACCCTTTCTTGAAATTTTGTGACCAAGAACAATGCCTTCAGGTACCATGAAATGGCATTTCTCCCAATTTAAAACTAAATTGGTTTCTTGGCACCTTTTCAAGACTAGGGTAAGATGGTGCAAGCAAGCATTGAAAGAATCACCAAAGACAGAGAAATCATCCATAAAGACTTCAATAAACTTTTCTACCATGTCTGAGAAGATTGATAGCATGCATCTTTGAAAGGTAGCTGGGGCATTACACAGTCCAAATGGCATTTTCCTGTATGCAAAGACTCCAAAGGGACAGGTAAAGGAGGTCTTCTCTTGATCCATGGGGTCAACCACTATCTGGTTATACCCAGAGTATCCATCAAGAAAACAGTAATAAGCATGGCCAGCCAACCTTTCAAGCATCTAGTCAATGAAAGGGAGAGGAAAGTGATCTTTTCGTGTGGCATCATTCAGCCTCCTATAATCTATGCACATCCTCCACCCTGTCACCGTTCGTGTTAGAATAAGCTCATTCTTCTCATTAACAATGACAGTCATTCCCCCTTTCTTAGGTACTACTTGCACCGGACTGACCCATGGGCTGTCAGATATAGGGTAGATGATCCCAGCTTTACACAACTTCAGGACTTCCTTTTGAACAACCTCCTTCATTGTGGGATTCAATCTTCTTTGAGGTTGTACCACTGGTTTGGAATTCTCCTCCAAGAGTATCTTGTGCATGCATATGGCAGGGCTTATGCCTTTCAAGTCATCAATGGTCCATCCCAACGCCTCTTTGTGAGCTTTCAATACTACAAGGAGTTTTTCTTCTTCCTCTGCACTCAATGTAGAATTGATGATCACTGGAAAGCTGTCATTTTCACCAAGAAATGCATATTTAAGATGAGGGGGTAGTGGTTTCAACTCTTGTTGTGGTGCCTCTTCTTTCGTAGCTTCACTTGGTTCCTCTGATGCTTCCAATTTGTTTTCTTCTTGTCCTTTGATGTTCTGGACTTCCTCCTGTTTCACTTGATGGTTTGTGTCAAGTACTTCTTCAACCAAAGAATCCACTACATCAATCCTCATGCAACTTTCTTTCTCAACAGGGTGCTGCATTGCTTTGAAAACATTTATGGTCATTTGCTCATCATGCACTCTGAAAATCATTTCTCCCTTTTTCACATCAATGATTGTTCTAGCTGTAGCCAAAAAGGGTCTACCAAGAATGACTGAATTGTTTCCCTCTTCATCCATATCTAGGACCACAAAATCAGCTGGGAATATAAAGTTTCCCACTTTCACCAAGAGGTTCTCAACTACTCCATTTGGTATTTTGATGGATCTGTCAGCAAGTTGGAGTGACATCCTTGTGGGTTTAAGCTCTTCAATCATCATTTTCTTCATCATGGTAAGGGGCATTAAGTTAATGCTTGCTTCCAAGTCACAAAGTGATTTGTCAATGGCCATGCTCCCAATCGTGCAGGGTATGAGAAAGCTGCCAGGATCTTTGAGTTTTGGTGGTAGCCCTTTTTGAATGATGGCACTGCACTCTTGAGTGAGAATCACCGTTTCTTTTTCTTGCCAACTTCTCTTCTTGGTGATCAATTCCTTAAGAAACTTTGCATATAATGGCATTTGTTCCAGAGCTTCTGCCAATGGGATGTTGATTTCGAGTTTCTTGAAGATTTCTAAGAACCTTGGGAATTATTGGTCCTTTGCTCCTTTATGTATCCTAGTTGGGTGTGGAAGCTTAGGTACATAAGCTTTTACTCCTTCATTCTTGTTTTCTTGTTGTAGCTTCACATTCTCCTTGTTATCATGGTTGCTTTCTTGACTGGGTGGTTTGCCTTGTGGCTTGACGTCCTCTTTGCTTTTTTTTTATGTTGAAACCTTTTCTTCATCTTGCCTTTCCGCTTGTTTTTCCACTGTGGCTTGCTCTTTGGGTTTTATTGCTTCTTTATTCGAACTTTCTCCAACTACCTTGCCACTCCTCAACTGCAGAGCTTTACATTCCTCTCTCGGGTTGGGTATTGTATCACTTGGGAGAACATTAGTTGGTCGTTCAGCTTGTTTGGCTAATTGTCCCACTTGTCGCTCAATATTCTTCATGGTGACCTCATGTTCCTTTTGTCCCTTGGCTAAGGCTTGAGTGGTTTGAGCAAGTGCTTGCAAGGTTGCTTCAAGATTTGAGATTCTGATCTCATGATGGTCAATTGGGGATATGATGGGGGTTGATTGTTGTTGGAAGTTGTTGGGTGGATTAGTATGGTAATTTTGTGAGTAATTTTGTGAGTTGGATGTTGGTGTAGAAAAGTTGTTTTGGTGAGTTTGTGTATTATTATGAGGTGGTTGATATGTGTTTTGTGTTTTTCTATATTGGTTAGTGTTGGTGGCATGGTGATTTTGGTTATTTGTGTTACGGGTGTGGTTGTGGTTGTTGTTCTTTTGCCAATGGTTTTCACCCCACTTTAGATTGGGATGATTTTTCCAGGATGGGTTGTATGTATCACCATGAAATTCATCTTGAGAATTTGAAGTATTCTGCATGTACTGAACTTGTTCTTGTGGCTGTTCAACAGTGGTCCCTTCACTTTGGCCCCATTCAAGTGATGATTGATTTGTTGTGTTCACTGATGCTAGTTGGAGACCATCCATTCTCTTTGTTATCATTTCCATTTGTTGTTGGATTTGTTGGTGCATTAACTTATTTTGTGCCAAGATAGCGTCAACACCTTCAAGCTCCATTACGCCTTTCTTTGGGGCCGGATTATGTTGCCTCTCTGATGAGTAATAATACTGATTGTTTGCCATAATCTCAATGAGGTCTTGAGCCTCCTCAGCAGTTTTCATCATGTTTAGTGATCCTCCTGATGAGTAGTCTAGTCCCTTCCTTGCTTCTAAGCTTAAGCCTTCATAGAAGTTTTGAAAGTTTGACCCAATCACTAAACATGTCAGGTGGACATCTTCTCATTAGTGTCTTATATCTTTCCCAAGCTTCATACAATGATTCCCTTTCCATTTGCCTGAAAGTTTGAACCTCTGTCTTCAACTTGATGATTCTTTGAGGTGGGTAGAACTTTGCTAGAAATCTGCCCATCAGGTCATTCCAATTGTCGAGGCTTTCCTTGGGGAATGACTCTAGCCATTGAGTGGCCTTGTCCCTCAAAGAGAATGGGAATAGCAGCAGTTTGTAGACATCTGGATGTACTCCATTTGTCTTCACTGTGTTGCATATCCTCAGAAAAATAGACAAATATTGATTTGGGTCTTCAAGAGGTCCCCCTCCATAGGAGCAGTTGTTTTGTACCAACGTGATGAGTTGGGGTTTTAACTCAAAGTTATTGGCCTGAACACTTGGAGTGGCAATACTGCTCCCACAATGTCTTGGATCAGGGATGGTATAAGAAGATAGCACCCTTCTAGGTGGTCCATCATTGTTGTTGACCCCTCCAGGAGGATTGTGCATGTCGTCCTCCATGACTTGGTCTTCTCCCTCTGATTCCTCTTCACCAACTATCCCCTTTCCTCTTTCTGCTCTCCTTACCCTTCGGATGGTTCTCTCGTCCTCAATATTAAGTCTATTAGCTCCTGACATACACAAAAAAAACCAAAATCACAAGTGAAACACTCTAACTAGAGTGGAATTGGAGTTAGTGAGACAAAGTATCAAACAGTTAGTGGGCTTAACAAAAACACTAAAAAAATGCTTAATCTAAACCACCTTTCACTTAATCATTGTCAATCTTTTCCAATCCCCGGCAACGGCGCCAAAAACTTGATACATAAAAATTAAGATTTCACGTACAACCGGCAAGTATACCGGGTCGTATCAAGTAAAAAAACTCACTAAGAGTGAGGTCGATCCCACGGAGATTGGTAGATTAAGCAACTTTAGTTAAATGATAGATTTAGTCAAGCAAACATAGTTTTGATTTCATGAGCATTGTGATTTTTGAATATAATTGCAGGAACTTAAATGGCAAGGAATTTAAAGAACTATAATCTAGAGCGAAAATGGAAGCAAATAACTGAAACTTAGAATGCAAGAAACTTAAATGACATCAAAGATAAATTGCAAGGAATTAAAGGTTGCAGAAATTTAAAGAGCATAAGAGCAAAGAGCACAAAGTAAAGGGACAGAATGTAGATGACAAGAATAATAAATTGCAAAGTGTAAAAGGGAAATGGGGTATTGGGTGTTAAAACAACTAAGAGCAAAAGAAATATAATGATAGAGAGAATCATTAGGGATCGGAGATGCAAATTCTCATGAATTGATGTTGATCAATCCCTTCTCAATCATGGGTATAGATCCATGGCAAGTGGGTAATTGAATCCCAATCTCTTGGTGATCCAATTTCTCTCAACATAACCAATTGCCACTCTCGTGATCTAATTGTTCATGAGAAGAGATGAAGCTCAATTTCTAATCCAAGCCACACAATTTCCAGATTCTTAACCAAGGAAAGTTACATCTCACATACCAACCAAGGTGTTTTGATTCAGGAAATCATGGAAGAATGAACTCTAAACTGAACTATGTGGCTCATTTCTTAAATTCACCACACAATTCATATAGATTAACCCCTCTCTCGATGGTGATTGAATCTTTGAAGAACAAGAGTTTTCTTCTTGGATTAACCACTTAAATTGAGAAGGAGAAGAAGATGTATCAATTCATTTAAACAAGCAGAGCTCTTCCCCCTAATGAAAGTGGGGTTTAGTGAATCATAGCTCCAATTTCAAGAACAATTGCCATAAATGAAAATTAAACTAAGTGTCAAGAAGGATGAAGAAGAATATGAAAATGCTTAAAACCAAAATAGCTCTCCGGGTATCCTCCCGGAAATGCTAGAGAATTCTCTAAGTAAAAGTGCTAGTAAGTGCTAAAAATCTAGAAATCTAAGTGTCAAAAAGTTTCCTCAAAGTACAAACTTCTTCTCTATTTATATTAGTCCTAAAACTCCTTCAAAGATCTTCAATTGGGCTAGCAATGTGGGCTTTCTCTTTGTTGAATTCTTGGCTCCACGGAAGAAGTGTTCTAGACATGGAAGGAGGAGTTCATTCATGATGCTTCTGGCCCAATGGCTTGGCGTTGTTGCCAATAACGCTAGCCTTAATGCACTTTGGCAACGTGCATTATGTTTTCCTGGGAGTGAGCTTTGAGACTTGGGCGTTGTTGGCCCAAGTTATTGCCAACAACTTGCTTTTCTTCTTCTTGACTCTTCTCTCATGCCTAATGTTGCCCAGAATTTGAGTGTCAATCCTCTGCTTCAATATAGACTATTATACATCATTGGAAAGCTCAGAGTGTCTTCTTTCTAATGCACTTGAAATCATCTCAATTGGATTTTTCTAGCTCAAGTTATGCTTCCTCAAAGAAGGTAAGGTCAAGCTGCCAAGTTGTTGCTGAAAACGCCCCTTTCTTCTCAAGTTGGCAACGTGCCAAGCCTCCCAAGGCTAGAACATGGGGCTGGCATTGTCCTCAAACACGCCCCCTTGTTGGCACGTTGGCAACGTGCTCGTGCTCCCCTCCAGGGCTGCTTTCTAGCCTTCAACTTTGCTTGTCACGTTGCCCTGGAACACGCCTTTAGAAGCTGGCGTTGGCAACGTGCTCGAGTGCTTCTCAATATAGCTTGTTACGTTGCCTTGGGACACGCCTTTGGAGGCTGGCGTTGGCAACGTGCATGCTTCTTCCCTTGGGTAAGCTTCCTTGCCTAGCTTTGCTTGCTGCGTTGCCCCCAAACACGCCTTTGGAAGCTGACGTTGGCAATGTGCTCGAGCCTTCCTCAAGGCTCGATGCTTGTTGCTTGGCGTTGTCCTTGAACACGCCTATGTTTCCTGGCGTTGGCAACGTGGGTGGAGATCCAAGGCTTGGTGCCTACCAAGCATTCCTTCCTGGCGTTGCCTTAGAACATGCCAATGAAAGTGGCGTTGGCAACGTGCTCGATGGGTAAGATCCAAAGCTTGGTGCCTACCAAGCATTCCTTCCTGGCGTTGCCTTAGAACACGCCAATGAAAGTGGCGTTGGCAACGTCCTCGAAGTTCCTTCCTGGCCCAAGTTGGCAACGCCCAAATGTGCACTCCAAGGTTGCTTGGCGTTGCCTTCAAACACTCACCCTTTCTCCAAGTTGGCAACGTGCTCTTATTTGTTGGCCCAGAATCTTGTCCCTGGCGTTATTGATGAACACGCCAGTTCATTCCCAAGTTAGCAACGCTCTCGAGCTCTTGGTTGGCCTAGAATCCTTGCTTGCATGTGTTGCCAAGGAACACGCCCATGCTCTCCCAGCTCAACAACGTGCTCGAGCTTTCCTATGGCGCCAAGCTTTGCTTGCTACGTTGTCAAGGGACACGCCTTCAGACTTTGGCGTTGGCAACGTGCATCTCCCTTTCCTGCCCAAGCCTTCTTGCTGCTGGCGTTGTCACCAAACACGCCCTTGTTGGTGGCGTTGGTAACGTGCTAGGGAGCTGCTTCCTTCCAAGTTTTTGCTCCCTACGTTGCTATGGAACACGCTATTAGTTTGGGGAGTTGGCAATGTGCCAACCCACTCTTCTTGGCTTGCCATGGATTGTTGGCGTTGCCCTCAAACACGCCATTGTACATTCAAGTTGGCAACTTGCTTTGAAGCTTAAAATTCACCTTCCAGGGCTACTTGGCGTTATTGCCAAGCACTCAAGTGATAATGTACGTTGGCAACGCCCAAGTCTCTTTCTCCTTGCCAAGCTTGCTATGTCCCCAATCTTTCTTGCTCAAATTCTTGCTCCATAGCCTTCTTACTTCATTACCTATCATTAACCCAAGAAATTGTCTCAAAGTTTTGCTATTCCATGCAATCAATTTCATGAAATTCATTCATACTCATTCATTTATGTATTCCTTAAATCATTTGCATGAATTTGGCTACAATCAACATGTTCCTTGATATTCTCATGCATGAAGACAAAACTCATAAAAATACTTGTTTATTTAGAGAAAATGAGTGAAACTAAGCTAAAACCAACCAAACTAACTAGCTAATATAGCAACTATGCAAATGCATCAATGCACTGTTCAAGCATACATTCAGAAAACAAAAGTATTGCCACCACATCAAAATAATTAATATGTTATAAAATTTAAAATTCATGCAATTCTTCTCTTTTTCAATTAAGAACATTTTTCATTCAAGAAAGGTGATGGATTCATAGGACATTCATAGCTTTAAGGCATAGACACTAAGACACTAATGATCATGAGACACAAACATAGATAAACATAGGGATAATTTTTTGAAAAACAGAAAAATAAAGAACAAGGAAATTAAAGAACGGGTCCACCTTAGTGATGGCAGCTTGTTCTTCCTCTTGAAGATCTTATGGAGTGCTTTAGCTCCTCAATGTCTCTTCCTTGCCTTTGTTGCTCCTCTCTCATGATTCTTTGATCTTCTCTAATTTCATAGAGGAGGATGGAATGTTCTTGGTGCTCCACCCTTAGTTGTCCCATGTTGGAACTCAATTCTCCTATAGAGGTGTTGATTTGCTCCCAATAGTTTGCTGGAGGAAAGTGCATCCCTTGAGGTATCTCAAGGATTTCATGATGAGTGGGATCTCTTGTTTGCTCTATCCTTTTCTTACTGATGGGCTTGTCCTCATCAATGGGGATGTCTCCCTCTATGTCAACTCCAACTGAATAACAGAGATGACAAATGAGATGAGGAAAGGTTAACCTTGCCAAGGTAGAGGACTTGTCCGCCACCTTATAAAGTTCTTGGGCTATAACCTCATGAACTTCTACTTCTTCTCCAATCATGATGCTATGAATCATGATGGCCCAGTCTAGAGTAACTTCAGACCGGTTGCTAGTGGGAATGATTGAGCGTTGGATAAACTCCAACCATCCCCTAGCTACGGGCTTGAGGTCATGCCTTCTCAATTGAACCGGCTTTCCTCTTGAATCTCTCTTCCATTGGGCACCCTCTTCACAAATGACTGTGAGGACTTGGTCCAACCTTTGATCAAAGTTGACCCTTCTAGTGTAAGGGTGTTCATCTCCTTGCATCATGGGCAAGTTGAATGCCAACCTTACATTTTTCGGACTAAAATCTAAGTATTTTCCCCGAACCATTGTAAGCCAATTCTTTGGGTCCGGGTTCACACTTTGATCATGGTTCTTGGTGATTCATGCATTGGCATAGAACTCTTGAACCATTAAAATTTTGACTTGTTGAATAGGGTTGGTAAGAGCTTCCCAACCTCTTCTTCGGATCTCATGTCGAATCCCCGGATATTCACTCTTTTTGAGTTTGAAAGGGACCTCGGGGATCACCTTCTTCAAGGCCACAACTTCATAGAAGTGGTCTTGATGCACCCTTGAGATGAATCTCTCCATCTCACATGACTCGGAGGTGGAAGCTTTTGCCTTCCCTTTCCTCTTTCTAGAGGTTTCTCCGGCCTTAGATGCCATAAATGGTTATGGAAAAACAAAAAGCAATGCTTTTACCACACCAAACTTAAAAGGTTTACTCGTCCTCGAGCAAAAGAAGAAAGAAGAGAGTAGAAGAAGAAGAAATAGAGGAGATGGAGGTGGCTTTGTGGTTCGGCCAAAGGGGGAGAAGTAGTGTTTAGGGTGTGTGAAAATGAAGGAGTGAAGATGGGTTTATATAGGAGTGGAGAGAGGGGTAGGGCTCGGTTATGAATGGGTGGGTTTGGGAGGGAAAGTGGTTTGAATTTGAATGGTGAGGTAGGTGGGGTTTTATGAAGGATGGATGTGAGTGGTGAAGAGAAAGATGGGATTTGATAGGTGAAGGGTTTTTGGGGAAGAGGTGTTGAGGTGATTGGTGAATGGGTGAAGAAGAAGAGAGAGGGTGGTGGGATAGGTGGGGATCTTGTGGGGTCCACAGATCCTGAGGTATCAAGAAAAAGTCATCCCTGCACCAAGTGGCGAGCAAAAATGCTCTCTATGCCAATTCTGGCGTTAAACGCCGGGCTGGTGCCCATTTCTGGCGTTTAACGCCAACTTCTTGCCCTTTCCTGGCGTTTAACGCCAGTCTGGTGCCCCTTTCTGGCGTTAAACGCCCATAATGATGCCAGACTGGGCGTTAAACGCCCATTTGCTTCCCTTACTGGCGTTTAAACGCCAGCAAGGTCTTCCTCCAGGGTGTGCTATTTTTCTTTCTGTTTTTCATTCTGTTTTTGCTTTTTCAACTGATTTTGTGACTTCTCATGATCATCAACCTACAGAAAATATAAAATAACAAAGGAAAATAGATAAAATATAACATTGGGTTGCCTCCCAACAAGCGCTTCTTTAATGTCAGTAGCTTGATAGTGGGCTCTAATGGAGCCTCAAAGATACTCAGAGTAATGTTGGAACCTCCCAACACTAAACTTAGAGTTTGACTGTGGGGGCTCTGTTTCACTCTGTTTTGAGAGAAGCTCTTCATGCTTACTCTTCATGGTAACAGAGGGACATCCTTGAGCCTTAAACACAAACGATTCTTTATTCACTTGAATGATCAATTCACCTCTGTCAACATCAATCACAGCCTTTGCTGTGGCTAGGAAGGGTCTGCCAAGGATGATGGATTCATCCATGCACTTCCCAGTCTCTAGGACTATGAAATCAGCAGGGATGTAATGGTTTTCAACTTTCACCAAAACATCCTCTACAAGTCCATAAGCTTGTTTTCTTGAGTTATCTACCATCTTTAGTGAGATTCTTATAGCTTGTACCTCAAAGATCCCTAGCTTCTCCATTACAGAGAGAGGCATGAGGTTTACACTTGACCCTAAGTCACACAGAGCCTTCTTAAAGGTCATGGTGCCTATGGTACAAGGTATTGAAAACTTCCCAGGATCTTGTCTCTTTTGAGGTAATCTCTGCCTAGACAAGTCATCCAGTTCTTTGGTGAGCAAAGGAGGTTCGTTCTCCCAAGTCTCATTACCAAATAACTTGTCATTTAGCTTCATGATTGCTCCAAGATATTTAGCAACTTGCTCTTCAGTGACATACTCATCCTCTTCAGAGGAAGAATACTCATCAGAGCTCATGAATGGCAGAAGTAAATCCAATGGAATCTCTATGGTCTCAGTGTGAGCCTCAGATTCCCATGGTTCCTCATTAGGGAACTCATTGGAGGCCAGTGGACGTCCATTGAGGTCTTCCTCAACGGCGTTCACTGCCTCTCCCTCCTCTCCAAATTCGGCCATGTTGATGGCCTTGCACTCTCCTTTTGGATTTTCTTCTGTATTGCTTGGAAGAGTACTAGGAGGGAGTTCAGTAATTTTCTTGCTCAGTTGTCCCACTTGTGCCTCCAAATTCCTAATGGAGGACCTTGTTTCAGTCATGAAACTTTGAGTGGTTTTGATTAGATCAGAGACCATGGTTACTAAGTCAGAGTGGCTCTGCTTAGAATTCTCTGTCTGTTGCTGAGAAGATGATGGAAAAGGCTTGCCATTGCTAAACCTGTTTCTTCCACCATTATTGTTGTTGAAACATTGTTGAGGTCTCTGTTGATCCTTCCATGAGAAATTTGGATGATTTCTCCATGAAGAATTATAGGTGTTTCCATAGGGTTCTCCCATGTAATTCACCTCTTCCATTGAAGGGTTCTCAGGATCATAAGCTTCTTCTTCAGATGAAGCATCCTTAGTACTGCTTGGTGCAGCTTGCATTCCAGACAGACTTTGAGAAATCAAATCGACTTGCTGAGTCAATATCTTGTTCTGAGCCAATATGGCATTCAGAGTATCAATCTCAAGAACTCCTTTCTTCTGATTAGTCCCATTGTTCACAGGATTCCTTTCAGAAGTGTACATGAATTGGTTATTTGTAACCATTTCAATTAGTTCTTGAACTTCTGTAGGCATCTTCTTCAGATGAAGAGATCCTCCAGCAGAGCTATCCAAAGACATCTTGGACAGTTCAGACAGACTATCATAGAAAATACCTATGATGCTCCATTCAGAAAGCAAGTCAGAGGGACACTTTCTGATTAATTGTTTGTATCTTTCCCAAGCTTCATAGAGAGATTCTCCTTCCTTCTGTCTGAAGATTTGGACTTCCACTCTAAGTTTACTCAATTTTTGAGGTGGAAAGAACTTTGCCAAGAAGGAATTGACTAGCTTTTCCCAAGAGTTCAGGCTTTCTTTAGGTTGTGAATCCAACCATATGCTAGCTCGGTCTCTTACAGCAAATGGGAATAGCATATGTCTGTAGACTTCAGGGTCAACCCCATTAGTCTTGACAGTGTCACAAATTTGCAAGAATTCAGCTAAAAACTGATGAGGATCTTCCAATGGAAGTCCATGGAACTTGCAATTCTGTTGCATTAGAGAAACTAATTGAGGCTTAAGCTCAAAGTTGTTTGCTCCAACGGCAGGGATAGAGATGCTTCTCCCATAGAAGTCGGGAGTAGGTGCAGTAAAGTCACCCAGCACCTTCCTTGCATTGTTGGCATTGTTGTTGTTTTCGGCTGCCATGGACGGAAGAAGTAGAAGAATTCGAACTTATCAAGAAAGATGGAGTTCGAATTGTGCATTAAGGAATAGTGTTAGTCCATAAATAGAAGGATGTGAGAAGAGGGGAAGAAATTTTCGAAAATTAAGTAAAAGATTTTAAAAACGTTTTGAAAAATACTAATTGATTTTCGAAAACTAAGAGTGGAAAAGAAATCAAGTGATTTTTGAAAAAGATTTTGAAATTAGAAATTAAAAAGATATGATTGAAAACTATTTTGAAAAAGATGTGATTAAAAAGGATATGATTGAAAAGTTATGGTTTTAAAAAGATGTGATTGAGAAGATATGATTTGAAAAACAATTAAAAAAAAGATTTGATTTTAAAAATTAATAACATGCCTAACAAGAAAAGATATGATTCAGACATTAAACCTTTCTCAACAGAAAAGGCAACATACTTGAAATGTTGAATCAAATCATTAATTGATAGCAAGTATTTTTAAAAAAGGAAAGAAATTGATTTTGAAAAAGATTTGATTGAAAAGATTTGATTTGAAAAAGATTTGATTTTGAAAAATTTTGAAAACTTAAAAAAAAATTGAATTGAAAACAGAATCTTCCCTCTTGTGCCATCCTGGCGTTAAACGCCCAGAATGGTACACATTCTGGCGTTTAACGCCCAAAGCACTACCCTTTTGGGCGTTAAACGCCCAGCCAAGCACCCTGGCTGGCGTTTAAATGCCAGTTTGCCCTTCTTCACTGGGCGTTTTGAACGCCCAGTTTTTTTTCTGTGTAATTCCTCTGCTGTATGTTCTGAATCTTCAATTCTCTGTAATATTGACTTGAAAAGAAATTTTTTTTTTTGGATTTTTAATAATGAGGAATAATCAAAATGCAACTAAAATCAAATAACAATGCATGCAAGACACCTAACTTAGCAGTTTGTATACTACTGATACTAACAAAATGAGAATGCATATAACAAAACACTCAAGTCAAGAGAATTCAAAGATCAGAGCAAGGAAATCATCAAGAACATCTTGAAGATCACTTAAGACACATGAATGAATGCAAGAAGAACAAAAACATGCAACTGACACCAAACTTAACATGAGACACTAGACACAACAAGAAACACACAATATTTTTGGTTTTTTTGATTTTGTAAATTTTTTTTTTTGGATTTTTTGAAAAGTAAGTGAAAAGAAAATAAAGATATCAAAATTCTTAATGAGAATTCCAAGAATCATGCAATGTTAGTCTAAAGCTTTAGTCTAAAGAAATTAGACATGGCTAGCCAAGATTCAGCAAGACATTGCATTCAAGAGCTAAATTGATGAGAATCAATCAGCTTTGGTGATGATAAGAACATTACCTTGAAACACTATAATTCATTCTTAAGAACTCTGAAGAAAAATACCTAATCTAAGCAACAAGATGAACCGTCAGTTGTCCAAACTCAACAATCCCTGGCAAGGGCGCCAAAAACTTGGTGCACGAAATTGTGATCATCAATGGTGCCATCAACATGGTACGCTCATTGCAATCTCAATTCTTTATCACAACTTCGCACAACTAACCAGCAAGTGCACTGGGTCGTCCAAGTAATAAACCTTACGCGAGTAAGGGTCGATCCCACGGAGATTGTTGGTATGAAGCAAGCTATGGTCACCTTGTAAAACTCAGTCAGGCAGATTCAAATGGTTATGGATGATATATGAATAACGCATAGAATAAAGATAGAGATACTTATGTATTTCATTGGTGAGAATTTCAGATAAGCGTATGGAGATGCTTTGTCCCTTCCGTCTCTGTGCTTTCCTACTGTCTTCATCCAATCCTTCTTACTCTTTTCCATGGCAAGCTGTATGTTGGGCATCACCGTTGTCAGTGGCTACAATCCCGTCCTCTCAGTGAAAATGTTCAACGCACCCTGTCACGGCACGGCTAATCATCTGTCGGTTCTCAATCAGGTTGGAGTAGAATCCATTGATTCTTTTGCGTCTGTCACTAACGCCCAGCCTTCAGGAGTTTGAAGCTCGTCACAGTCATTCAATCATTGAATCCTACTCAGAATACCACAGACAAGGTTTGGACCTTCCGGATTCTCTTGAATGCCGCCATCAATTCTAGCTTATACCACGAAGATTCCGATTAAGGAATCCAAGAGATAAACATTCAAGCCTTGTTTGCTTGTAGAACAGGAGTGGTTGTCAGGCACGCGTTCATAAGTGAGAATGATGATGAGCGTCACATAATCATCACATTCATCAAGTTCTTGAGTGCGAATGAATATCTTGGAATAAGAACAAGCTGAATTGAATAGAAGAACAATAGTTATTGCATTAATACTCGAGGTACAGCAGAGCTCCACACCTTAATCTCTGGTGTGTAGAAACTCCACCGTTGAAAATACATAAGAACAATTGGGTTTCTGTAGCTCCAGAAAATCCACTTCGAGTGCAGGGAGGTCAGAATCCAACAGCATCTGCAGTCCTTTTAAGTCTCTGAATCAGATTTTTGCTTAGGTCCCTCAATTTCAGCCAGAAATGACCTGAAATCACAGAAAAACACAGAAACTCATAGGAAAGTCCAGAAAAGTGAATTTTAACTAAAAACTAATAAAAATATACTTAAAACTAACTAAAATATAATAAAAATATACTAAAAACAATGCCAAAAAGCATACAAATTATCCGCTCATCAGCCTCGTGGCTCACGCGACCGCGCGGAATGAAAAAGCACAAGTGATGCGGAGGCGTGGACGACGCGAACGCGTGGCAAGGAAAAACACGAATGACGCCTCCGCATGGATGACGCGATCGCGTGACGTGCGCGATCTGCATAATCTGCAGAATTCGCTGGGGGCAATTACGGGCCCTATTTTGACCCAGTTTTTGGCCCAGAACAGCAGACTAGAGCCAGAGAACATGCAAAACTGGGGATAATAATTCGTTCTACACAGTTTTAGTTTTTAGATCTAGTTTTTACTCCTCCTCTAGGTTTTCCTCTCTAGATATTCATAGTTCTTAGGATTTTATTTTTCTACAACTTTTTGCATTGGGATATTGGGAAGAGTTATTACCTCATCCAGACTTCGTCATTCTAGTTCGGTTTCTTTACTTGGCTTTACTCTTCCATGTCCTTTGCTTTGTTAATTTTACCATTGGAATATTTTTAGGATTATTTAATTCAAGGATTACTTTTATTTTTTAATTGATTATTTTTTATTTTTATTTACAATGTCTTTCCTTAATTCCTTTTCATATGTTATGAATTTTACATTCACAATGAGCGAGTAGTTCCCTAACTTGATGGGGAGTTGATTAAAAGGAACCCTTGAGTTGGAAGGCTTGAAAGAAAGATTATAATTGGGTTATTGTTGGCTTGCCCTCTAGTCACTAACACCAACCCCTTTTAATTAAGTGGGTTGCAACTTGTGAATGGGCATAGCATCCCAACTTGTTTGACTTTTCCTTACCTAGTAAGAGATAACTAAACAGGATATCCTTTAATTATCAATTAATCTAGAGAGTAATCCAACAAGAGCGGGGCTTCCAACTAATCAACTCCCAGTCAATGCTTTTATTTACATTATTCAAATTCTCCAATTTTATTTCCTGTTTACTCAACTCAAACCTTTTTGAAAACATCTGATTAATAAAATAGCACGCTTTTCTGTAACTCGTTGGGAGACGACCTGGGATTCATACTCCTAGTATTTTAATTTTAAATTCCTGTGACACCTTTCTAAATTGATAAGTAGATTTCTGGTGAGTTAAGAACTATACTTGCAACGCATATATTTTAATAATTTTTAATTCACCAATTTCCACCGCATCAATTTTTGGCACCGTTGCCGGGGAGTTGCAATAGAGTGCTAAAGTTATTAATTAGAATTTATTTATTTGCATTTTATTTTAATTTTGTCACTATGAATTGTACGTTTCTTTCGTTAAATGACGCGTTCACTTACTGATCCAAGCTTGCCAGCATTTGACCTTGAGATTGAAAGAACTCTTTCACATATAAGGCAAGCTAGGCGTCGGTGACTCCTCTTTGAGGACGAACCGGAACCGTCATCTAAGGAAGAAACAAGCCCCCTCTCTACTAATCCATTTCATTTACGTGCAGGTGACATGGCAGCGCCCAGAAGAGTCACTATCCAGGAGGAAGGAGCCCCTGATTTTACGCTCCAACCATTTCAGGCGCACCACCCATCAGTAGCTGTAGATTTTGAAATAAAGTCTTCACTACTCAACTTGATGCCCAAATTTTATGGCTTACCTGCTCAAGAGCCTATCAAGCATCTTAGGGATTTCCAGACCGCTTGTTCTACTGTTAAGCGTGATGGCACTGATGAAATCTCTATTCTATTGAAAGCTTTCCCATTTTCTCTGGATGGAAAGGCAAGAGAGTTGTACTACACTCAACCCGGAGCAATTGTTTCCAACTGGGATGCACTTAGGAGAGAGTTTCTGGATAAATTCTTTCCAGCTGAAGTTGCCGATAAACTGAGGAAAGACATGTCTATGATCGTTCAAGATGAATTTGAGACCCTCTATGAATACTTGGAACGCTTCAATACTCTTCGAGACGCATGTCCCCATCATATGATTGACAAGATAGTTTTGCTCGGTTACATTACACAGGGTTTGAAATCTCAAGATAGGACCACACTGGAAGGTGCTTGCAATGGTTCTATGAAAAAGTACAAGACTACGGACGAAGCATGGCAATTGATCAGAGACTTAGCTGACTCTACTAGGAATCATAGGCAAAGAAAAAGTCGGTCAAAAGCTGTTGCGGAGGTATCCACTAGTAAAGAGAATGCTGCTATAGCTCAGAGCTTATGTGAAATGACTAACTTGTTGAAGTAGATGCAACTGAATCAACAACAACCTCAGCAAGTTCAGCCTTCTCCACCACAGCACAGCCAGCAGTTAGTTCCAGAAAGAGTGTGCGGAATCTGTGCAGATTACAGTCACTATACCAATGAGTGTCCGCAGCTCCAATTAGAAGACAACACTGTAGCAGCCACTCATAACTTTCATGACCGCCCCAATCAAGGGTACAATCAAGGTGGCAACTATAACCAAGGATGGCAGGATAACTCTAACCAAGGCTGGAGAGACAATTCTAACCAGGGTTAGAGGGACAATTCTAACAGAGGAGGCAGAGATAACAATAGAAATCAGAGGTGGAATAACAATAACAACTTCAGGCAGCAGAATCAGAATCAGGCCTACAGAGCACCTCATCTTAGACAGCCTCAAAATCCTCAGCAAACCTCTCAGATCACTTACGCCTCTTCATCTCCTAATGATGAATTACTACAAGCCATTGATCGGAGGCAACAAGCCATGGAAAACAACCTTACTTCTACTATGAATGTTTTGACTTCTACTTTACAAACCCTTGTCTCACAGATTGGATCAATGAACAACTCCAACAACCAGTCCTCAAGCTATGGTGGACTCCCCTCTCAACCATTACCCAACCCAAAGGGTGGTATTAATGCCATCACCCTAAGGTCTAGAACCACACTGTAGGAGATGAATCCGGAGGAGCCAAGCCCACCAAAACACGCCTCAGCTGAAGAGGTAGTAGAAATAGAAGATGTTGAAGAGGAAGAGAACATACAGGATATAGCTGAAGAAGAAGAAGCTCAACCACAGGAGGAAGCACCAAAAGGCACAGACATTGCAGAAAACACCACTCCCATTCCATTTCCACAACTTGCAAGGAAGCCCAGGAAGCAGTTGGAACCTGATCCCAAAATGGTAGAAATCTTAAAAAAGGTTGAGGCAACTGTTCCCCTTTTTGATGTTATTCAACAGGTACCTAAATATGCAAAGTTTCTAAAAGATTTGTGCATACATAAAGACAAAATTAATGAATTAGAAACTATTCCTTTAGGAAGTTCTATATCTGCTTTAATGGGAAATTTACCTGAAAAGTGTAGTGACCCAGGTCCTTGTATAGTTACTATTGGAGGTGTAGTAATTTATGACTGCATGTGTGATTTAGGAGCATGTGTTAGTATAGTGCCTTTATCTGTATATGATGTTTTAAGGCTCCCTCCCTTAAAAAGGTCGGCAGCTCATTTTGTGTTAGCAGATAAAAGCATTATTACAGTGGCTGGAGTTGCTGAAGACGTTTTAGTGAACATTAAAGGGCTCACATTCCCCACTGATTTTTATATCTTGGAGATGCCCCATAATGACTCAGATAAGCCATCATCAATCCTACTTGGGAGACCATTCCTAAAGACAGCAAAATTCAAATTGGATGCTTTTTTAGGAACATACTCTTTTGAAATAGATGGTCGAATGGTAATCTTCAATCTGAATGGAGTCATAAACAACCCTCCAGAAGATCGTTCTATCTTCCAGTGTGACATCATAGATGAAACCGTAGCTGAAGTTCACCAGGAAGAGTTTGAGGATAAGTACATAGGACAAGGTCCAAGTGTGGAGAATTCCAAGGACAATGCAGGTACTCTACAACTGCCACCAGTTCTAGATAATCCAGAGCCAGACCATGATCAGAAGTTGGAATTGAAACCACTCCCTTCACATCTCAAATACGCTTATCTTGAAGATGGGCAGAAGTTTCTAGTTATTATTGCACAGGACCTCACTCCTGAACAGGAAGAGCAGTTACTTAGTGTGCTGAGGAAGCACAAGAAAGTAATTGGGTGGAGTTTGGCAGACATAGTAGGCATCAACCCTCAAGTATGTGAGCACATGATATTTTTAGAGGAAGGAGCAAGACCTGTCCGCCAACCCCAAAGAAGACTGAATCCACTATTTTGGAAGTTATCAAAAAGGAAGTGACCAGACTATTGGAAGCATGTATCATTTATCCCATTTCAGACAGTGAATGGGTTAGCCCAGTACAAGTGGTGCCCAAGAAGTTTGGAGTCACTACAGTGAAGAATGAGCATGGAGAGCTCATAACAACCAGAGTACAGAATGCTTGGAGAGTCTGCATTGATTACAGGCGTCTCAACCAAGCCACCCGTAAGGATCACTACCCACTTCCAATCGTTGACCAAATGCTGGATCGCCTGTCAGGTAAATCACATTATTACTTTCTAGATGGTTACAAAGGTTACTTCCAGATTCATATAGCTCTTGAAGATCAGGAAAATACTACCTTTACATGTCCTTTTGGGACTTATGCTTACAAGAGAATGCCCTTTGGCTTGTGCAATGCACCAGCTACTTTCTAGAGGTGCATGATGAGTCTTTTCTCTGATCTTATTGAGGACTCTATGGAGGTTTTTATGGATGATTTTAGCATTTATGGTGATTCTTTTAGCCTTTGCTTAGATGGATTATCTAGAGTATTAGATAGATGTGTCAAAACAAACCTTGTATTAAATTTTGAAAAATGTCACTTTATGGTAAAACAAGGGATTGTACTAGGACATGTTGTATCTAATACTGGCATTTCTGTAGACCCAGCAAAGGTGAATGTTATTTCTAGTTTACCTTACCCCTCCTTTGTGAGGGAAGTCCGTTCGTTCCTTGGCCATGCAGGTTTTTACAGGAGATTTATTAAGGACTTTAGTAAGGTAGCACTTCCCTTATCCAGATTACTGCAGAAGGATATTGAATTCGAGTTCAGTGAGGATTGCAGACAAGCGTTTGATAAGCTGAAAACCAACCTGACTCAAGCCCCAATTGTGAGAGGACCAGACTGGAGCCAGTCGTTTGAAATCATGTGCGATGCTTCCAACCATGCAGTAGGAGTAGCGCTGGCTCAGCGTGAAGGTAAGGATCCTTTTGTTATTGCTTATGCGTCTAAGACTTTAGACGCTGCCCAATCCAATTATACAACTACTGAGAAAGAGCTTCTTGCTATTGTTTTTGCTCTGGATAAATTCTGAGCTTATTTACTTTGTACTAGAGTAGTAGTATATTCGGACCATGCAACTTTAAAGTATCTATTAGCTAAAAAAGAGTCCAAACCAAGGCTCATACGTTGGATACTGCTATTACAAGAATTTGATTTAGAAATAAAGGATCGGAGTGGTAACCAGAATCTAGAGGCGTACCACTTGAGTCGCCTTGAGCACATTAAGGATGATTCTACTCCTATAGATGATAATTTTCCATTTGATAACCTACAAGCAGTATCTGAGGTAGCACCTTGGTACGCACCTGTAGCTAATTATCTAGTTAGCCGCACATTTCCTCCACACTTTTCTAAGCATCAAAGAGACAAGCTGAAAAGCGAGTCTAAATATTATATATGGGATGACCCATATTTATGGAGATGTGGCGCTGATCAGGTAATTAGATGTTGTGTGCCTCAATCAGAATTCCAGTCTATTTTAGAGGCCTGTCACTCTTCTGATTGTGGGGACATTTTGGTCCTCAAAGAACAGCTAGAAAGATCTTAGACTGTGGATTCTGGTGGCTTACTCTTTTTAGAGACGCTGCTGAGTTTTGCAAATCTTGTCTCCCATGCCAAAAATTTGGTAATATATCCAGGAGGGATGAGATGCCTCAACAAATTATGCTTTTCTGTGAAATTTTTTATGTTTGGGACATTGACTTCATGGGTCGGTTTCCAAATTCTAATGGTTATTTTTATATATTGTTAGCTGTGGATTACGTTTCCAAATGGGTGGAAGCAATTCCTACCCGCACTGATGATGCTAACACCGTTGTTTCCTTTGTGAGAAACCATATTATTTGCCGCTTTGGATCACCACGAGCAATCGTGAGCGATCAAGGCACCCATTTTTGTAACAGGAGACTAACAGGATTAATGAAGAAGCATGGGATTATTCATAAGGTTGCAACAGCATACCATCCTCAGACCAATGGGTAAGCCGAGGTGTCAAATAGAGAGATAAAGTGTATCTTGCAGAAGATAGTCAAACCTCATAGAAAAGACTGGAGCACCAGGCTACAAGATGCACTATGGGCATACAGGACAGCATATAAAACACCCATTGGGATGAGTCCTTTCCGCTTAGTTTATGGAAAAGCTTGTCGTCTCCCAGTTGTAGTAGAGCACAGAGCCTTTTGGGCAGTCAAGGAGTGCAACATGGGATTTGAGGAAGCCGGAGCTGAAAGGAAGTTGCAACTGCAAGAACTAGAGAGCCTTCGCCTAGAAGCTTATGAGAACTCAAGAATATACAAGGAGAAGATGAAGGCTGTACATGATCAGCACATCAAGAGAAAAGAGTTCCAACTTGAGGATTTGGTCCTCCTTTACAAATCTCGACTGAGGCTCATGCCAGGCAAGTTGAGATCAAGATGGGAAGGTCCATACAGAGTAGAGAAGGCCGAACCATACGGAGTTTATCACCTAAGCCACCCTTCAAGCTCTTAACTTATCAAAGTTAATGGACAACGTCTGAAGCTGTACCATGGAGAGAAGATGCAGAAAAACAAAGAGCTTAAGATTTTCCTTTTGGAAGATCCCCACTGATGAGCGGATAATTTATACGCTTTTTGGCATTGTTTTTAGGTAGTTTTTAGTAAGTTCAAGCTACTTTTAGGGATGTTTTCATTAGTTTTTATATTAAATTCACATTTCTGGACTTTACTATGAGTTTATGTGTTTTTCTGTGATTTCAGGTAATTTCTGGCTGAAATTGAGGGACTTGAGCAAAACTCTGAAAAAGGCTGACAAAAGGACTGCTGAAGTTGTTGGAATCTGACCTCCCAGCACTCGAAATGGATTTTCTGGAGCTACAGAACTCCAAATGGCGCGCTCTCAACGGCGTTGGAAAATAGACATCTAGAGCTTTCCAGAAATATATAATAGTCTATACTTTATTCGGGAATTGACGACGTAAAGTGGCGCTCAACGCCAAGTACATGCTGCTGTCTGGAGTTAAACACCAGAAACACGTCATAACCCGGAGTTGAACGCCAGAAACACACTATAACTCGGCGTTCAACTCCAAGAAAAGCCTCAGCTCGTGAATAGATCAAGCGCAGCCCAAGCATACACCAAGTGGGCCCCGGAAGTGGATTTATGCATCAATTACTTACTCATGTAAACCCTAGTAGCTAGTCTAGTAAATATAGGACTTTTAACTATTGTATTAGACATCTTTTGATCACTATAGATCTAAGGAACATCTGGGGGCGCATAGTCCTTAGACCATGGGGGCTGGCCATTCGGCCATGCCAGAACCTTTCACTTATGTATTTTCAACGGTGGAGTTTCTGCACACCATAGATTAAGGGTGTGGAGCTCTGCTGTACCTCAAGTTTCAATACAATTCCCATTACTTTATATTCAATTCTCTTTTATTCTTATTCCAAGATATACGTTGCACTTCAACTTGATGAATGTGGTGATCCGTGACACTCATCATCATTCTCACCTATGAACGCGCGTGACTGACAACCACTTCCGTTCTACTTTAGGCCGGGCGCATATCTCTTAGATTCCCCAACAGAATCTTCGTGGTATAAGCTAGATAGATGGCGGCATTCATGGGGATCCGAAAAGTCTAACCTTGTCTGTGGTATTCCGAGTAGGATCCCGGGAATCCGGAAAGTCTAACCTTGTCTGTGGTATTCCGAGTAGGATTCCGGTATTGAATGACTGTGACGAGCTTCAAACTCCTGAAGGCTGGGCATTGGTGACAGACGCAAAAGAATCAAGGGATTCTATTCCAGCCTGATTGAGAACCGACAGATGATTAGCTGTGCTGTGACAAAGCATTTGGACCATTTTCACTGAGAGGATGGGATGTAGCCATCAACAAGGGTGATGCCTCCAGACGATTAGCCATGCAGTGACAGCGCATAGGACCATTTTCCCGAGAGGATAAAAAGTAGCCATTGAAGACGGTGATGCCCTACATACAGCTTGCCATGGAAAGGAGTAACAAGGATTGGATGAAGGTAATAAGAAAGTAGAGATTCGAAAGGATTCTAGCATCTCCACACGCCTATCTGAAATTCCCACCATTAATTTACATAAGTATTTCTATCCTATTTTATCTTCTGTTTATTATTAATTTTTAAACTCATCATAAACCAATTTAATCTGCCTAACTGAGATTTATAAGGTGACCATAGCTTGCGTCATACCAACAATCTCTGTGGGATCGACCCTTACTCACGTAAGGTATTACTTGGATGACCCAGTACACTTGCTGGTTAAGTTGAACGGAGTTGTGTCCACACATAGCTAAGAGCCACAATAATGATTCCATACAATAACAAAGAGTACTACATTGATGTGATCACAATTTCGTCCACCAAGTTTTTGGCGCCGTTGTCGGGGATTGTTCGAGTATGGACAACTGACGGTTCATCTTGTTGCTCAGATTAGGTAATTTTCTTTTCAAAAAGTTTTCAAAAAATTTTTCAAAATTTTTTTTTTATTTTTCATTTTTCTAATAATGTTTTTCGAAAAAAATTAATAAAATTACAAAAAATTAAAAAATCATAAAAACCAAAAATATTTTGTGTTTCTTGTTTGAGTCTTGAGTCAATTTTTAGTTCGGTGTCAATTGCATGCCTTAAAAAATTTTTCTTGCATTTTTCGAAAAATCCATGCATTCATAGTGTTCTTCATGATCTTAAAGTTGTTCTTGGTAAATTCTCTTGTTTGATCTTGATGATTTCTTGTTTTGTGTTGTTTGTTGTTTTTCATATGCATTTTTCGTTTGTTAGAGTCCATGCATTAAAGATTTCTAAGTTTGGTGTCTTGCATGTTTTCTTTGCATAAAAAATTTTTCAAAAATATGTTCTTGATGTTCATCATGATCTTCAAAGTGTTCTTGATGTTCATCTTGACATTCATAGTGTTCTTGCATGCATCATGTGTTTTGATCCAAAATTTTTATGTTTTGGGTCATAATTGTGTTTTTCTCTCTCATAATTAAAAATTCAAAAATAAAAAATATATCTTTTCCTTTTTTCTCTCCAAATTTTCGAAATTTTGGGTTGACTTGGTCAAAAATTTTCAAAATTAGTTGTTTCTTACAAGTCAAGTCAAATTTTCAATTTTAAAAATCTTATATTTTTCAAAATCTTTTTCAAAAATTATATCCTTTTCATTTTTTTTTATTTTTCGAAAATTTCAAAAATCTTTTTCAAAATATTTTCAAAATATTTTTCTTACCTTTATATCAAATTTTCAAAAATTAGCTAACAATTAATGTGATTGATTCAAAAATTTGAAGTTTGTTACTTGCTTGTTAAGAAAGGTTCAATCTTTAAGTTCTAGAATCTTATCTTTTAGTTTCTTGTTAGTAATTAATTTTAATTTAAAAATTAAATTTTTTTCAAACATATCTTATCATATCTTTTATATCTTATCTTTTTCAAAATTTTATCTTTTTCAAAAATTTGATTTTAAAATATCTTATCTAACTTCTTATCTTCTTATCTTTTCAAATTTGATTTTAATATCTTTTTCAACTAACTAATTAACTTTTTGTTTGTTTCTTTTCTTTTCCAAAACCACCTAACTACTTTTCCCTCTCTAATTTTCGAAAATATCTCACCTCTTTTTCAAAAATTCTTTTCTAAATTTTAATTTTAATTATATCTTATCTTTAATTTTCAAAAATTACTAAACCCTTTTTAAAATTATTTTCGAATTTTCTATCCCTTCTCACTTATTCTATTTAATTATTTATTTACTAACACTTATCTTCATCTCTTATCACCTCACCTATCCTTACTCCTTATACAGACTATTCATTCTTTTTCACTCTTTCCCCCTTTTTCTTCTTCTACTAACACAAAGGAATCTCTATACTGTGACATAGAGGATTCCTCTTCTTTTCTTGTTTTCTTCTCTTTCATATGAGCAGGAACAGGGAAAAAGGCACTCTTGTTAAAATTTATCCTGAACCTGAAAGGACTCTGAAAAGGAAACTAAGAGAAACTAAATTACAACAATCCAGAAACAACCTTTCAGAAATTTTCGAACAAGAGAAGGAGATGGCAGCCGAAAATAATAATAATGCAAGGAGAATGCTTGGTGACTTCACAAAGCCAACATCCAAACTTGATGGAAGAAGCATCTCCATTCCTGCCATTGGAGCCAATAATTTTGAGCTTAAGCCTCAACTAGTTACTTTAATGCAACAGAACTGCAAGTTTTATGGACTTCCATCTGAAGATCCTTACCAGTTTTTAACTGAGTTCTTGCAGATTTGTGAGACTGTTAAGACGAATGGAGTTGATCCTGAAGTCTACAGACTCATGCTTTTCCCTTTTGCTGTAAGAGACAAAGCTAGAATATGGTTGGATTCACAACCTAAGGATAGCCTGGACTCTTGGGATAAGCTGGTCACAGCCTTCTTGGATAAATTCTTTCCTCCTCAAAAGCTGAGCAAGCTTAGAGTGGATGTTCAGACCTTCAAACAAAAAGATGGTGAATCCCTCTATGAAGCTTGGGAAAGATACAAGCAGCTAACCAAAAGATGTCCATCTGACATGTTTTCATAATGGACCATATTAGATATATTCTATTATGGCCTATCTGAATTTTCGAAAATGTCATTGGACCATTCTACAGGTGGATCAATTCACCTAAAGAAAACACCTGCAGAAGCTCAAGAACTCATTGACATGGTTGCAAATAACCAATTTATGTACACTTCTGAGAGGAATTCCGTGAATAATGGGATACCTCAGAAGAAAGGAGTTCTTGAAATTGATGCTCTGAATGCCATATTGGCTCAGAACAAAGTGTTGACTCAGCAAGTCAACATGATCTCTCAAAATCTGAATGGATGGCAAAATGCATCCAACAGTACTAAAGAGGCAGCTTCTGAAGAAGCTTATGATCCTGAGAACCCTGCAATGGCAGAGGTCAATTACATGGGTGAACCTTGTGGAAACACCTATAATTCATCATGGAGAAATCATCCAAATTTCTCATGGAAGGATCAACAAAAGCCTCAACAAGGCTTTAACAATGGTGGACGCAATAGGCTGAGCAATAGCAAGCCTTTTCCATCATCTTCTCAGCAACAGACAGAGAATTCTGAACAAAGCACTTCCAATTTAGCCAATCTAGTCTCTGATCTGTCAAAAGCCACTTTCAGTTTCATGAGTGAAACAAGGTCCTCCATTAGAAATTTGGAGGCACAAGTGGGCCAGCTGAGTAAGAAAGTCATTGAAACTCCTCCCAGTATTCTCCCAAGCAATACAGAAGAGAATCCAAAAGGAGAGTGCAAGGCCATTGATATAATCAATATGGCCGAATGCACAAGGGAGGAGGAGGATGAAGATCCTAGTGAGGAAGACCTCCTGGGACGTCCCTCAAGCAAGAAGGAGTTTCCTATTAAGGATCCAAAGGAATCTGAGGCTCATATAGAGACCATAGAGATTCCATTAAATCTTCTTCTACCATTCATGAGCTCTAAAGACTATTCTTCCTCTGAGGAGGATGAAGATGTGACTGGAGAGCAACTTGCTCAATATTTAGGAGCTATCATGAAGCTGAATGCCAAGTTGTTTGGTAATGAGACTTGGGAAAGTGAACCTCCCTTGCTCATTAATGAACTAGATACCTGGATTCAGCAAATTTTACCTCAAAAGAGACAAGATCCTGGCAAGTTCTTAATACCTTGTACTATAGGCACCATGACCTTTAAAAAAGCTCTATGTGATCTGGGGTCAGGGATAAATCTTATGCCACTCTCTGTAATGGAGAAGCTAGGGATCATTGAGGTACAACCTGCCTTGTTCTCATTACAATTGGCAGACAAGTCATTGAGACAAGCTTATGGAATAGTAGAGGACGTGTTAGTAAAGGTTGAAGGCCTTTACATCCCTGTTGATTTCATAATCTTAGACACTAGGAAGGAAGAGGATGAATATATCATCCTTGGAAGACCTTTCCTAGCCACAGCAGGAGATGTGATAGATGTCAACAGAGGTGAATTAGTCCTTCAATTGAATGGGGACTACCTTGTGTTTAAGGCACATGGCCATCCCTCTGTGACAAAAGAGAGCAAGCATGAAGAGTTTCTCTCAATTTAGAGTCAAGAAGAGCCCCCACAGTCAAACTCTAAGTTTGGTGTTGGGAGGCCACAACCAAACTCTAAGTTTGGTGTTAAGACCCCATATCCAAACTCTAAGTTTGGTGTTGGGACTATACAACGTTGACCTGATCACCTTATGGCTCCATGAGAGCCCACTGTCAAGCTATTGACATTACAGAAGCGCTTGTTGGGAGGCAACCTAATTTTATTTATCTAATTTTTATTTTATTTTATTTTATTGTTATTTTGTGTTTTAGTAGGTACATGATCATGTGGAGTCACAAAAAAAAATATAAAAATTAAAAACAGAATCAAAAACAGCAGAAGAAAAATCACACCCTGGAGGAAGCACAGACTGGCGTTCAACGCCAGTAAGGAACATCTGGCTAGCGTTCAATGCCAGAACAGAGCATGAATCTGGCACTGAACGCCAGAAACAAGCAACATTCTGGCGTTTGAATGCCAGGAATGTGCCTTGAGAAAAGCTGGCGCTGAACGCCAGTAACAAGCATGGAACTGGCGTTCAACGCCAGAAACATGCTACATATGGGCGTTGAACGCCCAAAACATGCTTTACATGGGTGTTGAACGCCCAGAACATGCTTTACATGGGCGTTGAACGCCCAGAACGTGCATCATCTCGGCGTTTAAACGCCAGAATAGTATGCAAAGGCATTTTACATGCCTATTTGGTGCAGGGATGGAATTCCTTGACACCTCAGGACCTGTGGACCCCACAGGATCACCTCAGGATCTGTGGACCCCACAGGATCCCCACCTAACATATTTCCACCTTACCTCCTGTTCATACCCTGACCGAGCTCTCCAAACTCGGTAAAGCTGATAGAAGGCCCGACCTCGACCCAAGGCCCACGTTCGAGGTCGGACCTCGGACAAACAGGCCAAAGAAAGGCCCATCAGAAGGAACTAAGCCCAAAACCTAAAGGCCGAAAGGGCCTGGGAAAGGCGGTTCCGCAAAGATAGAGATGAATCTCCCAAAAGATAAGATAAGATAAGAATATCTTATCCAGGGATGATCGCAGCCAACTACTATAAATACACTGGAGCACCCAGGTATAAGGCATACTCTAATTCTACTTGATATCTGCTTGGACCCATGCTAACTTAAGCATCGGAGTGTCATTGCAGGTACAACCCCCCGCCGTTCAGCACAACCAGCTCGGGTCACAGACCCCCCGCCTCGGGCCTTGCCAGAAGACCGAGCTACACGTTTCAGGTAACCCTCGGAACATTGGCGCCGTTGCCGGGGACCTGGAAGTCATCCCTTTACCATGGCGGACGACCCTCCCAACAATAACCACGCTACATCAGAACAAGAAGAGGAAGTTGACACCGGAGAACGGCCGGACAGCCCTCTATCACCACGCACTCCAGGAGGAAATAAACAGAATCGCCCAAAGACATCACCCCCAGACAAAATCCACAAAATCCCGAAAGAGAAAAAAGTTCGGAGATTCTGGAAACAGTTCGGGCACAACAAAGCCGGCTGAGACAACTCGAAGAGGACGTAAAGAAGCAGAAGGAAACTGAACAGGATCTGAGAAGGGAAGCTCGCAAACGCAGAGAATTGGAAGAAAAACTGCGGAAGATAGAGGCCAACCTAAAAGATCGGACGGAACACGGCACCACTCCCGAAAGCAACCATGATCCCTTCACACAAGAGATCATGAAAGAGAAGGTACCGCGAAACTTCAAACCACCAGATATGGACCTCTACGACGGCACCACCGATCCAAGTCATCACCTCAGCAATTTCAGAAGCAGAATGTACTTAGTCGACGCCTCCGACGCGATTCGATGCAAAGCCTTCCCCACCACTCTCACTAAGTCAGCCATGAAGTGGTTCGACAACCTGCCACCAGGATCAATCTCCAGCTTTGAAGACCTGACCAAAAAATTCTTAACAAGGTTCTCTATTCAAAAGGACAAGGCAAAACATGCCCCCAGCCTACTCGGGATCAAACAAGGCAACCAAGAAACTCTCAGAGAGTACATGGAGCGATTCAACAAGGCCTGCCTGGACATACAACACTTGCCCACGGAAGCAGCCATCATGGGACTAGCAAACGGCCTAAAAGAAGGACCGTTTAGCCAATCCCTATCCAAAAGATACCCGACCTCCTTATACGAAGTACAAGAACGGGCAGGAAAGTATATCAACATGGAAGAAACCTCCCAGCTGAGAGACTCTTCCAGGAAGGAGTCAACCTACCCGCCCCGAGATCGAGATCGGGAACAGAAAAAGAAAGAAGAATCCAACTCGGACAAGCCACGAAAATACCACAGCTACACTCCCCTCCGAGTCTCCCTGGTAGACGTCTACAGAGAAGTATGCCACACCGAGAAGATCCCACCACCCAAACCTCTGAAGCACAAGAGAGCAGGAAGAGATCGGTCCGAGTACTGCGAATATCACAGACTCTACGGCCACTCTACTAACGACTGCCACGACTTAAAAAATGTTATAGAAAAGCTAGCCAGAGAGGGAAAACTCGACAGATACATAGCTGAGAAAGGAGAAGAAACCAGAAAGAGAAGACGGGGAGATAACGAAGATCGGACCGAGCAAACACGAACCCCGCGAACTCCTGAAAGGCACATACACATGATAAACGGAGGTTTCGCAGGGGGAGGGACATCCAAATCCTCACGGAAGAGACACCTCAAAGAAGTCTACCATGTCCGAGAAGACAGCCCCTTACCCGAGTTACCTACTATCTCATTTACCCGAGAAGATGCTCTTGGAATAATACCCGGACACGACGACCCTATGGTGATCACCATCATCCTAGCCAACGCCAACTTACATCGAACCCTGATCGACCAAGGAAGCTCAGCAGATATCCTGTTCAAAGCAGCCTTCGACAAGCTCGGACTCGAAGAAAAAGAGCTAAAAGCCTATCCCACTGACCTGTTTGGACTAGGAGATACCCCGATCCGCCCCTTGGGATACATCTCATTACACACTACCTTTGGAAAAGGCGAGCAAACCAAAACACTAAGCATCGACTACATTGTAGTCGACGTCACTTCAGCATACAATGCCTCATCGGACGACCAACCCTAAACAAACTAGCGGCTATAGTCTCGACCCCACACCTCTGTATGAAGTTCCCTACCGCAAAGGGAATCGCTACCCTAAAAGGCAACCAAAAACTAGCACGACGATGCTACAACGAAAGCCTGAGCCTAAAAGGGAAAGAGGTCAACACAATAGAACTCGGGCGAGTCCAAGCCCGAGAAGATCTTCGGCCGCAACCAGAAGGAGAGACCGAAAAGATCCAGATCGGGAACACACCCGAGAAAGTAACAAACATAGGGGCAAACCTCGAAGCAGGCCTAAAGGAGGAACTCACAACCCTCTTAAGGGAGAATTCCGACCTCTTCGCCTGGAAAGCCTCCGACATACCAGGCATAAGCCCCGACCTGATGTGCCATAAGCTATCAGTATACCCGGGATCCCGACCTGTCCAACAAAGACGCAGGAAGCTCGGGCCCGAACGCATGCAAGCAATAGAAGAACAAGTGCAAGCACTACTAGATGCAGGGTTCATTAGGGAAGTAAAGTACCCCCTATGGCTCGCAAACGTGGTCCTAGTGAAGAAGCCCAATGGAAAATGGAGGATGTGCGTCGACTACACGGATCTCAACAAAGCCTGCCCCAAAGATCCATATCCACTACCGAACATCGACGCCTTAGTCGATGCCGCTTCGGGCTACAGATACCTCTCCTTCATGGATGCATACTCGGGATACAATCAAATCCCGATGTATGGACCCGACCAAGAAAAGACCTCGTTCATAACCCCAAGGGCAAACTACTGCTACGTAGTAATGCCCTTCGGGCTAAAGAACGCAGGGGCAACCTACCAGAGGCTAATGAACAAAGTGTTCTCAGAACACATCGGGCTACAGCTAGAGGTGTACGTCGACGACATGCTAGTAAAGACACAAGAAGACAGAAACTTGGTCGCCGACCTCAGCAGTATCTTCGACACCCTCCGGAAACACAACATGAGACTTAACCCGACAAAGTGCACCTTCGCCGCAGAAGCCGGGAAGTTCTTAGGCTTCATGCTGACTCAGAGAGGCATCGAAGCAAACCCGGACAAATGCCAAGCAATACTCAATATGAAAAGCCCGACGTGTGTCAAAGAAGTACAACAACTAAATGGGAGACTAGCCGCCCTATCAAGATTCTTAGCAGGATCAGCGATAAGATCACTCCCTCTCTACTCACTCCTAAAGAAAGGGAAACCCTTCTCTTGGACCCCGGAATGCGAAAAGGCCTTCCAAGAATTCAAGGAATTCCTCGGGCAGCCACCAATCTTAACCCGACCTCTAAAAGGGGAAGAGCGTACTATACCTGTCGGTCGGACATCGGGCAGTCGCCTCGGCACTAATACGAGAAAATGAGGAGGGGCAACACCCCATATACTTCGTAAGCAAAGCACTACAAGGGGCCGAATTAAACTATCAGAAAATAGAGAAATTCGCCTATGCACTAGTGTTCACAGCTCGGAGACTCCGCCCTACTTTCAAGCCCACACCATCAAAGTCCGGACAAACCAACCCATGAGACACATCCTACAAAAGACAGACATGGCAGGACGAATCCTACAATGGGCGGTGGAATTGTCCGAGTTCGACCTCCACTATGAAGCCCGGACTGCCATAAAATCTCAATACCTAGCCGACTTCGTCGCAGAATACACTGAGACCCCGGGAACCCCACTCTCATGGAATCTGTATGTCGACGGATCCTCAAACAAAACAGGAAGCGGGGCCGGTGTTATACTCGAAAGCGATCAAGGAACACGGATTGAGCTATCCCTAAAATTCGAGTTCCAGGCCTCAAATAACCAAGCCGAATACGAAGCCCTACTAGCGGGACTAAAACTAGCCGAAGAGGTCAGAGCAAAGAGGATCACGATCTTCAGCGACTCCCAGGTCGTCACATCACAAGTAAATGGAAGCTACCAGGCCAAAGACCCTACTATGAAAAAATACCTAGACCAAACACAGACGCAATTACGACACTTCCCGGAAATACAAATCCAGCACATACCCCGGGAGCAAAATGCCCGGGCAGACGCCCTCTCAAAACTTGCTAGCACCAAGCCCGGAGGGAACAACAGGAGTCTCCTCCAAGAAACTCTACAATCCCCCTCCGTGTTAAGGGAGGAAGAAATACTAAATATATCCGGGCAACAACAAGGATGGATAACCCCCATACTCAACTATCTGAAATCGGGAACTCTCCCCGCCGAAAGAAAAGAAGCTAAAAGGCTTACAAAAGACGCCCAGAACTACACGTTAATCCACGACGTATTATACAGAAGAGGATTCTCAAACCCCCTCCTGAGGTGCGTCCCGACCACAGAAACAAAGAGCGTCCTCGAAGAAGTCCACAAAGGCATGTGTGGGAACCATCTCGGAGCCCGGGCCCTGTCCAAGAAAATAGTCAGAGCCGGGTCCTACTGGCCGACCTTGCAAAGAGACGCGGCAGAGTTTGTGAAAATATGCCCCCCTGCCAAAAACACGCCAACTTTCACAAAGCACCGCCCGAAGACCTCATAAGCATCACCGCACCATGGCCCTTCGCAAAGTGGGGACTCGACCTACTCGGCCCATTCCCACAAGGACCGGGGCAAGTCAAGTACCTCATAGTAGGGGTCGACTACTTCACAAAGTGGATCGAGGCTGAACCCTTAGCCACTATTACGGCTCAGAAAAGCCGTAAATTCCTATACAAAAACATTGTCACGAGGTTCGGAGTCCCCTACTCCATCACAACAGACAATGGAACACAGTTCACAGACACAAGTTTTCAGAACTTGGTGGCCGAGCTAAAAATCAAACAGCAGTTCACATCGGTCGAACACCCGCAAGCTAATGGACAAGCAGAGGCCGCAAATAAAGTCATCTTGGCCGGGTTAAAACGAAGACTCCAAGAGGCCAAAGGGGCATGGGCCGATGAACTCCCCCAGGTATTATGGCATATCGGACAACCCCGCACTCTACAACAGGAGAATCCCCATTCCGACTAGCCTACGGAATGGAGGCAATGATTCCCGTCGAAATAGACGAAGGATCACCCAGAACCATCTTCTACAACGAAGGGCAACCCTCAGCACAAAGGGAAGAACTCGACCTCCTACCCGAGGTCCGAGAAAGAGCCCGAATCAGAGAAGAAGTCTTAAAACGACGAACGGCCCTCAGATATAACCGAAAGGTGATAAAACGAAGCTTCTCCACTCACGACCTGATTTTAATCCGAAACGACATCGGAACACAAAAATCGGGAGAAGGAAAGCTAGCCGCAAATTGGAAGGGCCCTACAAAGTAACAGAAGTTTTAGGGACAGGCTACTACAAGATATCCGACCTAGAAGGCAATGAGCTGCCCAGAACCTGGCACGCCTGTAACCTAAGACGATACTACAGCTAGAAAAACTTAACCCGAGGTGTACTCTTTTTCCCCACGAGGGTTTTTTAATGAGACACCCGTTAAGTAGGACACCCGGCCTAGTCAAAAGGGTAAACACTTTGTACATATTCTTCTTTTTAGTACTAATCAAATTTCTTTATTTTCTCTTTCTCGTTATAAGCATATCCTAAAAAGTACCCCACCAAGGCGCATTAATTATGCTCGGCAAAACGCAAAAAATCATTTGCCAAAGGCCATACGAGGTCGGCAAAGATGAAGCGACGAGGTTCAAATTAATGTGAGAAGTTATAAAAGTAACTCTGAAATGGCTCAAAAAGCCAAATAGAAAAGAAGTTACAAAATAACTTAAAAAAGGCCGACCAAACAACGAAGTCGGACCTGACCAAAGGGGTACTCAAGGATCCCGATGTCCGAGAGTAAACACGGACCCAAGAAAGAAGCTGGCAAAGAACCAGGACTTCGAGAAACGCTAGCTAAAAAGTTGTTACCCAAAAACAACTAAAAGCAAAAAGCGAGAAAGTCAAGGCGCTAGCTAAAAAGTTGTTACCCAAAAACAACTAAAAAGCAAAAAGCGAGAAAGTCAAGGCGCTAGCTAAAAAGTTGTTACCCAAAAACAACTAAAAAGCAAAAAGCGAGAAAGTCAAGGCGCTAGCTAAAAAGTTGTTACCCAAAAACAACTAAAAAGCAAAAGCGAGAAAGTCAAGGCGCTAGCTAAAAAGTTGTTACCCAAAAACAACTAAAAAGCAAAAGCGAGAAAGTCAAGGCGCTAGCTAAAAAGTTGTTACCCAAAACAACTAAAAAGCAAAAAGCGAGAAGTCAAAACGCTAGCTAAAAAGTTGTCACCCGAGAACAACTAAAAAGCATAAAAGCGGAACGAGACAATCGAAACACAAAGCATGGCATAATAAAGCTACAAGAGTAGCTAAAATAGCAGAACAGGTGTCCAAAATGTTTGCAGAAAACATCCAAAAAACAAAAGCCCACAGGTCGGGCAAAAGCACAAAAAGTACAAAAAATTACAGAGGATCAAGGCCCTTTCCAGACTCCGCATCAACACCTGGCTGAAACATGGATATCGGACTGCAGGAACAGCACCATCGCTTGGAACCTCCATACCAACTCTATCCTCGCCAAAGGTGAAGTCGGGTTCACGACCGGAGCCTCGGGGTCGGACACCGGAGCCTTGGGGTCGGACATCGGAACCTCATCCTCAACAGGGGCAGGAACAATCTTCCCCTCCACAACCATGTTATCCGTACTGAACAAACTGAGATCCAATTCGGGAGCAAGAACCCGGACCTGATCCCTCAAATTCACAAACATAGCATCCATACCCTTGGCCACATTATCTTCCAGCTCATAAAAGTCATCCCGAGCAGATTGCAGCTTCTCCTTCGTCTCCACAAGCTCAGCATACAGCTTGGTATAGTTCTCCGTCGCCACCCTCGCCATCTCCTCAGACGTCTTCGCCACCGCCACAGCCGCGGTAGCCCTAGTCTTCTCTTCCTCCAAAGACTCCTCCAGCTCGGCAATCCTAGCATCCTTCAGCTGACTAACCTTATCAAGCTCGGACCGGGCCTTCTCAAGTCGGGAGCTGGTCGCCCCAAGGGGAGCTTTCTTAAACTCCCGAGCAATGGCGGCATGAAGGCTAGCCATCCGAACACAACTCCGCGCCATATACTGAAAGTGATGCTCCATGGACGCATCATCAGTAGAAATAAAAGTCTGAGGAAGAAGGTGCTGCTCAACCCAACCGAGAGCATCGAAATTCTTGTCATTGAAACCAGCAGGCTCTCGGGAAGTCTTCTGTTTCTTGGGGGGAGGACCCGAGGTCGAGGTCGGGGAAAGCTGACCAGGTCCGGAGGTCGGAGGATCCTGAGTTATAGCTCGGAACTGAGGGACCGGAATGGTCTTCGACCGAGTCTGAACACCAATTGTAGTCTTCTGCGGAGAAGGTTGGGGAGAAGCTTCAGCCTCGATATTCCGAGATGCCGCAGATTTCTTCGCTCGACGGAGAAACTTCATAGAATCAGCCTGAGAAGACATCTCTGCAGAAACGAAACAAAGAGGTTATCAAACAGAAAGATCAAAACAAAGTCAAAATATGAAAATGAAATCTCAAAAAGAGGTCGGGAGCTACCTAACTCGGAACGGAGAAGGCTTGGATCTCCCAACATTTTCTTCGTATCCAAGTAAGGTGCCCGACCCCATAGACTGCTCAACACACCAACGAAAGCCTGTTCCACCTCATCTAGACTCTCGAAAGTGTACTTAACCGACACCACACTCTCTTGCCAACAAAGAGGAAACGAAGGCTCCCCACTCTCATCTAAGAAAAAAGGTCGGACATCTCCAACAGCCCGGACTTTGAAGTAATAGTTTTTGAAATCGTGAAACGACTCATCATACAAAGTGCAAAATTTCCTACCCTGGTTAGCCTAAACGAAACCCAGGACACCTTCCCAGCACCCGACCCCGGCTTCGTCAGTACAAACAGATAAGAAAAAGAGAAACAGAAGGGGAGACGCCTAAAATCTGACACAAAAGTTGGAAAAGCTTTAAAAACGCCCAAGAGTTCGGATGGAGTTGTGTAGGGGCAAGGTTACAAGACCAAAGGACCTCGGATTCCAGGTCGGTGAAAGGAAGACGGACACCTAGCTTGGAGAAGAAACAATCATAAGCATAGAAGAAAAGTTTCTCGGAACTCTCTAACGGCGGAAAACATACCCTCTCCTCGGACTCCGGGGCTGCTAACTCGTAATCCCGCTCAGACTCCCTGTTCTCACAAATACTACACTCCCTACGGAACCTAATCAGATACTCAGAATCTACAACAGACGGGACCCTTAAAGGAGCAGGATCTACCCAACCTAGACCACTCGGAATCTTGGTCGACATTGCTTGAAACACCTTTCGAGACATAAAAAATCTTGCCTACAAAGAAAGAATACAACAGCAAAACAAAAGAAAGCAAAGTTCTTTTACAAACAAGAAGGCAGCAACTCGAATAACAAAAATGGATCGGAGAAAAGAGTCCCCCCACACACACGTACAAAGCAATAGCGGCGCCTCTTTTCGGGGCAACCCGGGCATAGAAGATATCAGAAAAAAGAAGCGTACAAAGCGAAAAAAGCAAACCTGGAAAAGAAGAAAGCGACGAGCTCCGACGAAAGGAAAAACGGCGGCGCAGAAAAGAACTCTGAAAAAACGCACAAAAAATGGAAGACGAAGAACAGAGAGAAAGAAGAGAAGATGCTCGAAAAGAAGTGATGAATAAACAAAGAAAAATGAAGAAAGGGGCAAATAAATAAAGCCTCCACAGAGCGCCGCACGGAAATCGAGGAAGAAACGGTAACAAGCAATAAATGCTGAAACGACCGTTTTCAAATTTTGAAAAAACTACTATGCCCGAGCTCGACCTTCCGAAAAAAGACGAACTCGGGCAGGGGCACTGTTCATACCCTGACCGAGCTCTCCAAACTCGGTAAAGCTGATAGAAGGCCGACCTCGACCCAAGGCCCACGTTCGAGGTCGGACCTCGGACAAACAGGCCAAAGAAAGGCCCATCAGAAGGAACTAAGCCCAAAACCTAAAGGCCGAAAGGGCCTGGGAAAGGCGGTTCCGCAAAGATAGAGATGAATCTCCCAAAAGATAAGATAAGATAAGAATATCTTATCCAGGGATGATCGCAGCCAACTACTATAAATACACTGGAGCACCCAGGTATAAGGCATACTCTAATTCTACTTGATATCTGCTTGGACCCATGCTAACTTAAGCATCGGAGTGTCATTGCAGGTACAACCCCCCGCCGTTCAGCACAACCAGCTCGGGTCACAGACCCCCCGCCTCGGGCCTTGCCAGAAGACCGAGCTACACGTTTCAGGTAACCCTCGGAACACCTCCTAATCCTATTTACACTCTCCCTCATGTCACACTTCCCAAAACCCTTCACCAATCACCTCAATCTGTCTTCCCCATCACCTATTCACCACTCACATCCATCCACTCTTCCCCAAAAACCCCACCTACCTCCAAAATTCAAAAATCTTTCCCACCCAAACCCACCCTAAAATGGCCGAACCTACCCCCTCCCCTTTCCCTATATAAACCCCTCCATTCTACTTCATTTTCAGACAACACAACCCCCTCTTCTATACCTTGGCCGAAAACACCATCTCTCACTCTCCTCCATATTTTCTTCTTCTTCTTCTTCTTCTCTTCTTTTTTCTCTTTCTCGAGGGCGAGTAATATTTTAAGTTTGGTGTGGTAAAAGCATAAGCTTTTTGTTTTTCCATTACCATCAATGGCACCTAAGGCCGGAGAATCCTCTAGAAAAGGAAAAGGGAAGACAAAAGCTTCCACCTCCGAGTCATGGGAGATGGAAAGATTCATCTCCAAAAGCCATCAAGACCACTTCAATGATGTTGTGGCAAAGAATAAGGTGATCCCTGAGGTCCCTTTCAAGCTCAAGAAAAATAAGTATCCGGAGATCCGACATGAGATCCGAAGAAGAGGTTGGGAAGTCCTAACCAACCCCATGCAACAAGTCGGAATCTTAATGGTTCAAGAGTTCTATGCTAATGCATGGATCACTAGGAACCATGATTAAAGTATGAACCCGAGTCCAAAGAATTATCTCACAATGGTTCGGGAGAAATACTTAGATTTTAGTCCAGAGAATGTGAGATTGGCGTTCCACTTGCCCATGATGCAAGAAGATGTACGCCCCTACACTAGAAGGGTCAACTTTAATCAAAGGTTGGACCAAGTCCATATGGACATATGTGTAGAAGGAGCTCAATGGAAGAGAGACTCCAAAGGCAAGCCAGTCCAACTAAGAAGACTGGACCTCAAGCCTGTGGCTAGAGGATGGTTGGAGTTCATTCAACGCTCCATCATTCCCACTAGCAACCGATCTGAAGTTACTGTGGATCGGGCCATCATGATTGGAGAGGAAGTAGAAGTTCATGAAGTCATCTCCAATGAATTCTATAAAATAGCCGAAAAGCCCTCCACCATGGCAAGGCTAGCTTTTCCTCACCTTATTTGCCATCTATGTTACTCAGCTGGAGTTATCATAGAAGGAGACATCTCCATTGACGAGGATAAGCCCATCACCATGAAGAGGATGGAGCAAGCAAGAGAGACCCTCCACGGTTCTCAAGAGATGCATGAGGAAGCTCATCATCAAGAAATCCCTGAGATGCCTCAAGGGATGCTCTTTCCTCCCAACAACTATTGGGAACAACTCAACACTTCCTTAGAAGATTTGAGCCACAATGTGGAACAATTAAGGGTGGAACATCATGAGCACTCCATCATTCTCCATGAAATATGAGAAGACCAAAGAGCAATGAGGGAGGAGCAACAAAGGCAAGGAAGGGACATAGAAGAGCTTAAGGACATTGTTGGTCCTTCAAGAAGAAGACGCCACTAAGGTGGATTCATTCCTTGTTCTTATTTCTTTCTATTTTTCGGTTTCTATGTTATGTTTATCTATGTTTTGTGTCTCTACTTCATGATCATTAGTATGTAGTAACTGTTCATACCCTGGGTCAACCTGTCCGACCCGGGATGTTTAGCGACAAGCCGACCGACCTCTTCAGGTCAGACTATCCGACCTCTTCTAGAGCACGGCTAAATGCCCGACCTCTTCTCAGAGAGCTCGGCTAAATGCCCGACCTCTTCTCAGAGAGCTCGGCTAAATGCCCGACCTCTTCTCAGAGAGCTCGGCTAAATGCCCGACCTCTTCTCAAAGAGCTCGGCCAACTCGCCAAAGGAGCCTAAAGCAGGCCCAAAACGAAGGAACACAGCCCAATCTAAAGGCAGCTAAAACCCAGAAAGATAAAGGCGGTTCCCTTGAAGATATGATGACCTCACTTAAAGATAAGATAAAGATAAGATAAGATAACTAAACTTATCTTATCCACAGGAGGCCACATCTCACCATTATAAATACACTGGAGCACCCAGGTATAACTCATACTCTAATTCTACTCAATATCTGCTTGGACCCATGCTAACTTAAGCATCGGAGTGTCATTGCAGGTACAACCCCCAGCCGCTCAGCACACCAAGCTCGGGTCACGGAACCCCTACCTCGGGTCTTGCCAGACGACTGAGCTACACGTTTCAGGTAACCCTCGGAACATTGGCGCCGTTGCCGGGGACCTGGAAGTCATCCCATCACCATGGCGGACAACCATGACAACGACCATGATTCAGATCTAGAGGATAGAACACCGCACAAAGACGCGGATACTACACCAAAAGATACTCTTCAACCCACCAAAGGCGAGAATTCGCCAAAAGAGGAGGCTATGGAGGCACTTCAAGATCGCTTAAAGCAACTCAAAAAAAAGGTGGAACATCAACAAGAAGCTGAGAGAGACCTACGAAGGGAAGTTAGGTGATGCCACGAGTTAAAGGACAAGCTCCTAAAACTCGAAGCAGATCTCAAAGCCAAAACAACTCGATCCGGTCACGAAGACAGCCCTACAAAGATCAAGACCCATTCACCAAAGATATCATGAAAGCTAAAGTCCCAAAGGACTTCAAGGCTCCCGACATGATCCGTACGGCGGCACATTGAATCCAAGCCATCATCTCAGTAATTTCAGAAGAATGTACCTCACCGACACATCGGACGCCATTCAATGCAAAGTCTTCCCGACTACTCTAACGAAGGCAGCAATATGGTGCTTCGACAGTTTGTCTCCAAGATCCATCACAAGTTTGACGACCTTGTTAAGAAGATTCCTCGCCAGGTTCTCCATCCAGAAGGATAAAGCCAAACACACTTCAAAGCTTGCTAGGAATTAAACAAGGAGATCAGAAAAGTCTTCACAGCTACATGGAAAGATTCAACAACGCATGCCTTGACATACAAAGTCTTCCAACAAAAGCGGCCATCATGGGACTCATCAATGGCCTAAGAGAAGGACCTCTCAGCCACTCAATATCCAAGAAGCACCCAACATCTCTGAACGAGGTACAGGAACGGGAACAGAAATACATCAACATGGAAGAGAACTCTCGACTAGGAGAAAGCTAAAAAACCGAATTCTCCTAACCCACCACGGGACAAGGATAAAGAGTCCAAGAAAAGAAGAAGATCAATCGGAGAGAAGATCCCACCACCTCGCCCAATCAAAAGCAAAAAGGAGAAAGAGGTCGGACGAATTGAAGGTCCACCTCACACCAAAGAGGTCGGACAAGTTGAAGGTCCTCACACGGGAGGTCGGGCGAGTTAAGGTCCACCTCACAACAAAGAGGTCGGACAAGTTGAAGGTCCACCTCACACCAAAGAGGTCGGACAAGTTGAAGGTCCACCTCACACTGAAGATGTCGGGCGAGTTTAAGCTCCACCTCACAACAAGAGGTCGGACAAAGTTGAAGGTCCATCTCACAACAAAGGGTCGGACAAGGTGAAGGTCCACCTCACACCGAAGAGGTCGGGCGAGTTTAAGCTCCACCTCACACCAAAGAGGTCGAACAAGTTGAAGGTCCACCTCACACGGAAGAGGTCGGGCGAGTTAAGGTCCACCTCACAACAAAGAGGTCGGACAAAGTTGAAGGTCCATCTCACAACAAAGAGGTCGGACAAGGTGAAGGTCCACCTCACACCGAAGAGGTCGGGCGAGTTAAGGTCTACCTCACACCAAAGAGGTCGGACAAGTTGAAGGTCCACCTCACACTGAAGATGTCGGGCGAGTTTAAGCTCCACCTCACACCAAAGAGGTCGGACAAGTTGAAGGTCCACCTCACACCGAAGATGTCGGGCGAATTGAAGGTCCACCTCACAACCAAGAGGTCGGACGAGTTGAAGGTCCACCTCATACCAAAGAGGTCGAACGAGTTAAACATCTACCTCACACCAAAGAGGTCGGACGAGTTGAACGTCCACCTCACACCAAGGAGGTCGGACTAGTTGAAAAGGACAACGGAGTACGAACAAGCCTTCCGAGATTTCAAAATTCTTGGGGCAACCACCCATCCTTTCCAGACCACGGGAAAGTGAAGAACTCATTATACCTCGCAGTGGGAAGTCAGGCAATAGCCTCAGCACTAGTCAGAGAAGACGAAAGTGGGAAACAACCCGTCTACTTCATCAGCAAAGCTTTACAAGGGACCGAACTAACCTATCAACAGATAGAAAAAGTTCGCCTACACCTCATACTCACCTCTCGACGACTCCACCCATGCTTTCAAGCTCACACTATCAGAGTTCCAACCAACCAGCCAATAAAGGGCATCCTGCAGAAAACAAACTTAGCTGGAAGAATCCTACAGAGGACAGCTCGGATAATTCGGGAGACCTTGGACAAAACCAGAGAACATCTCGGACAATTCGGGGGACTCTGGACAAAAATAGAAAATAGCTCGGACAAATCGGGGAAAATGAAGTCTGACACATAGAATGCCCGAGCTAATGCAGCCAGCACCAACAACTCGGACAAATCGGAGAAAAATGAAGTCCGACACATAGAATGCCGAGCTTATGCATTTTCAAAACCAGCCAGCACCAACAGCTTGGACAATTCGGGGATATGAGGTCCGACACATACCTTGAGAGCAGAATGCCCGAGCTGATGCATTTTCAAAACTAGCCAACCAAGGGGCAATAACAGAAGCCTCATCCGAGCTACATTACAAGACCACAACAATTCGGTCTCGAAGGCGGTATAAGGGATGTACAGGGTCAGCCACAGTAACACGCATTTAAACTATGAAATCCAGCTAATCAGACACGCTGTCCGGGATCTTAGTAGACATCTCAAAGACATAGGTCGACTATGGAATTACTACCAAACAACTCGACCTGGAGAAGGAAAGCTAGCACCCAACTGGAAAGGACCATACCAAGTTGTTTAGAAGAACTGGGGAAAGGTTGCTACAGACTGCCCGAACTTGAAGGGCAAGAGCTACCAAGGACATGGCATGCCTGCAATCTAAAAAGGGCGCCAGGCCGAGATCCAAAAAGATTGCCCGACCTAGAAAGGTAAGTATAACATGTACACTCTTATCTTTATATTATTGTTTAAAAGATTGCAGATTCCCTAAAAAGTTTCCTACCAAGACGCCGACTACGGCAGGTCGGCAAGGTGAAACACCAAAATCACGCCCGATCACGACAAAACGGCAAAGATGAACACAGAATAATGTAAGAAGTTATCGAAAGTGATCCAAAAAAGAACCTGACGGGTCTTACGGATTGCTAAAATAGTAACTTAAAGACTGGCCGACGTTGAGAAGTGGACCAAGTCAACCCAAGTTATCAGCAAATCCCTGAAAGAGACCTGGCAAAGGTCCAAGAAAGAGGGTTACGAAATAACTTAGAAGAGATCGACATAAAGAAGTCGGTCTCCTACAACGGACAAGTTATAAAAGTAATCCCTGAAAGAGATCTGACAAAGGTCCAAGAAAGAGGATTACAAAAATAACTTGGAGAAGGGACTGACGTAAAGAAGTCGTCCCAAAAACAAAAAGTTATAAAAAAGTAATCCCTGAAAGAGACCTGGCAAAGGTCCAAGAAAGAGGGTTACGAAATAACTTAGAAGAGATCGACATAAAGAAGTCGGTCTCCTACAACGGACAAGTTATAAAGTAATCCCTGAAAGAGATCTGACAAAGGTCCAAGAAAGAGGATTACAAAAATAACTTGGAGAAGGGATGACGTAAAGAAGTCGTCCATAAACAAAAGTTATAAAAAGTAATCCCTGAAAGAGACCTGGCAAGGTCCAAGAAAGAGGGTTACGAAATAACTTAGAGAGAGATCGACATAAAGAAGTCGGTCTCCTACAACGGACAAGTTATAAAAGTAATCCCTGAAAGAGATCTGACAAAGGTCCAAGAAAGAGGTTACAAAAATAACTTGGAGAAGGGACTGACGTAAAGAAGTCGTCCCATAAACAAAAAGTTATAAAAAGTAATCCCTGAAAGAGACTGGCAAAGGTCCAAGAAAGAGGGTTACGAAATAACTTAGAAGAGATCGACATAAAGAAGTCGGTCTCCTACAACGGACAAGTTATAAAAGTAATCCCTGAAAGAGATCTGACAAAGGTCCAAGAAAGAGGATTACAAAATAACTTGGAGAGGGATGACGTAAAGAAGTCGTCCCATAAACAAAAAGTTATAAAAAGTAATCCTGAAAGAGACCTGACAGAGGTCCAATAAAGAGGATTACTAGAAATAACTTAGAAGCGACCGCATGAAGAAGTCGGCCCAAAGCTACAGCTTGGAACAACAAGAAAAAGTCGGACCAAACAAAAGCTACAGCTTGGACCGACAGGAAGAAGTCGGACCAACGAAAACCACAGCTTGGACCGACAAGAAGTCGGACCAACGAAAGCTACAGCTCGTCGACACGAGAAATTGGACCAACGAAAAGCGTGGCTAAAAGGGACATAGCTTTGCCCAAAAGCCACGGCTCCATGACAAGGCTATCAAAATTGTTCAGACCAACTAAAAAGGTTCTACCAAAGAACACTAAAAAGTTGTCGGACAAGTTAGCCCCAAGGACCACCTCAACCAAGCAGGAAGTGGACAGAACCGGCAGTGATCGAAAGAGGTCGGACAACAAAATACCGACACTCTACAAAGATCCACAAAGGGGACAAAGACATCTCGCAATGGCCAGAGGAATGCCAGGAATGCTTTGCTAAAGGTACGAAGTCTTGAAAAAAGACACTACTTAAAAGGCAAAAGCACAAATCAAAACGGCGCTAAAAAGTCATCCAAACAGACTATAAAAGGTTTCCCATCAGGAACTATACCTAAAAAGTTGTTGGATTATGACTAAAAAGCCCGAACAGTGAAGACAAATAAGTCGGAAGAAGGCTGAAAAGACCTCTCAAACAAACTAAAAAGGCAATGCCAAACTCGCACAAGATAAAATACTCAAGATCGACCAAAGTCAGGATGCTTGAGTACGACTTCCCCCAAAGAGAGCACGATCTCACGGAAAGATCGAACTCAAGCAGGGGCAAAGTCGTACGGTCGACGTCAGCTAAGAAGAGGCGCAAATACAATCTCAAAAAAGAACAAGCCAAAAGGTTAAGAAAAAACCTTAAGGCTCAAAAGTGCTTAGCTAAAAGGGATACAACTCCACTCAAAGAAGGCACAATCTCAAAACAGGGCTACGTACGTCATCCGAGACTAAAAAGGTTCTATACAAAGAACACTAAAAAGTCATCAGACAAGTCACTAAGAGTCCGGATATCAAGCGCAAGGATAACTTCACCAAAGCAGAGGGTTGTCAACACAAAAGCAAGGCGTGATCCAGAAGGCAAGGGTAGAAAACCCACACTACTACTCAAAAGAGGACGGACTGTGAAGTACCAAACCTCTAGAAAATCTGCAAAAGATTTCAAAGCAATGAAGAATCAAAGCCAGACAGATGCTCGAGCACGACTTCCAAAGAGATCGAAGCTCTGAAAAGCATGATCTCATGGAAAGATCGAACTCAAGCAGGGGCACTGTTCATACCTGGGTCAACCTGTCGACCCGGGATGTTTAGCGACAAGCCGACCGACCTCTTCAGGTCAGACTATCCGACCTCTTCTAGAGCACGGCTAAATGCCCGACCTCTTCTCAGAGCTCGGCTAAATGCCCGACCTCTTCTCAGAGAGCTCGGCTAAATGCCCGACCTCTTCTCAGAGAGCTCGGCTAAATGCCCGACCTCTTCTCAAAGAGCTCGGCCAAACTCGCCAAAGGAGCCTAAAGCAGGCCCAAAAGAAGGAACACAGCCCAATCTAAAGGCAGCTAAAACCCAGAAAGATAAAGGCGGTTCCCTTGAAGATATGATGACCTCACTTAAAGATAAGATAAAGATAAGATAAGATAACTAAACTTATCTTATCCACAGGAGGCCACATCTCACCATTATAAATACACTGGAGCACCCAGGTATAACTCATACTCTAATTCTACTCAATATTGCTTGGACCCATGCTAACTTAAGCATCGGAGTGTCATTGCAGGTACAACCCCCAGCCGCTCAGCACACCAAGCTCGGGTCACGGAACCCCTACCTCGGGTCTTGCCAGACGACCGAGCTACACGTTTCAGGTAACCCTCGGAACAGTAACCATGTCTTAAAGCTATGAATAAAATCCATTAATCCTTCACCTCTCTTAAATGAAAAATGTTTTTAATTCAAAAGAACAAGAAGTACATGAATTTCGAATTTATCCTTGAATTTAGTTTAATTATATTGATGTGGTGACAATACTTTTTGTTTTCTGAATGAATGATTGAACAGTGCATGTTTTTGATTTTGTTGTTTATGAATGTTAAAACTGTTGGCTCTTGAAAGAATGATGAACAAAGTGAAATGTTATGATTATCCGAAAAATCATGAAATTGATTCTTGAAGCAGAAAAAGCAGTGAATAGCAAAGCTTGCGAAAAAAAAAATGGCGAAAAAAAAATATAGAAAGAAAAGAAAAAGCAACCAGAAAAAGCCAATAGCCCTTAAAACCAAAAGGCAAGGGTAAAAAGGATCCAAAGCAAAGGAGTGTGCTTAAGAGCTCTGGACACCTCTAATTGGGGACTTAGCAAAGCTGAGTCACAATCTGAAAAGGTTCACCAGTCATGTGTCTGTGGCATTTATGTATCCGGTGGTAATACTGGGAAACAAAATGCTTAGGGCCACGGCCAAGACTCATAAGTAGCTGTGTTCAAGAATCAACATGCTTAACTAGGAAAGTCATAACACTATCCAAAAATCTAAGTTCCTAGAGAAGCCAATCATTCTAAACTCAAAGGAAAAGTGAGATGCCAAAACTGTTCAGAAGCAAAAAGCTACAAGTCCCGCTCATCTAATATAATTAATATCATTGATATTCTGGAATTTATAGTATATTCTCTTCTTTTATCCTATTTGATTTTTAGTTGTTGGGGACAAGCAACAATTTAAGTTTGGTGTTGTGATGAGCGGATAATTTATACGCTTTTTGGCATTGTTTTTAGGTAGTTTTAGTAAGTTCAAGCTACTTTTAGGGATGTTTTCATTAGTTTTATGTTAAATTCACATTTCTGGACTTTACTATGAGTTTGTGTTTTTCTGTGATTTCAGGTAATT